>NC_057801.1:706104071-706169159 GCF_018294505.1 Triticum aestivum
GATGGGGCAGACCGACGGCGGCGCCGATGGAAGGAGAAGAGCTTTTCTTGTAGTTCTTTAACTGAATATAGGAAGGAATTTGGTAAATTTATAGATCTACATTTATCACCATAGAATACTAGCAGGTAGTGCGCGGCATGCCGCCGCGCCTCACTGTTTTGTCTGGGAATTATCGAAGTGTTGCATGATTTTTTATTAAACTCAACATATATTGAGTAAATTTGGTAATTCAGAGCACAAGAGAGAAAAGATAGTGAAATAAGAAAAATATTGGTAAAAGCTATATTTTAGGGGAACCCATGAGAATTTGGTTTACTTTTTTGTGGGGTGAGAATTTGGTTTACTTGACTATATAAAATCCGAAGAACTATCATTAAAATCTATATTTTAGAGTAAACCTATAAGAACCTGAAAAATTTCCGTGTGTTGCCACGGACTAACAAAAAAAATGCAGATACGAGCATGGAATTAATTTCCTCTCTCAATAAAAAAGACTCAAAAGGCATATCCATTTAATCTCGGTCATCAAACAATATCAATCCAACGACCTAGGTAGATCAATAAGCGCTCAACATGTTTAGCCCACAATTAATATCATATCATATATAGCGTCAGCGTCAATGTAATCACAAAATTGACGTGTAATTGATGCCATACCTAATATAAGCATGGAATTAATTTCTTCTCTAACTGATGTCCTTATGTACGTCTTTTAGGAAGGTAATCTTACAAAGATGGTATGAATTCTAAATTTTTAATTATGTAATATTTATGTGATTGAATTGAATATACACCTGCCAAAGTAAGCACAAAAAACCAAAAGGAGGGTTGGACTAATCGATTCGAACTTTATTGGGAGGATGTAAAAAACCTGCGTGGGGGTGGTGGTGGGAGGTGAAGGCGAAAATAAACCATGCGTACCGGGCTACCAAGTCCCCTTTTAGGAGTAGAGATCATTATTAAGGTGTTATAACTTTACTTTTTTTAACCATGTGGAAGAAGTGCATGTGAAAAAACATATAGTAAAATTATAATACCTTAATGATGATATTCTATATTGATCAATATAGGTTATTATTCATTTGATGTCAAGTTATGCATAGTATGTTTAACATTTCCATTTAATTGTTTTTACTAATGGTATTGACTTTCGTACGTTGTTTGACATCTATAGTGAACCTTTGTATTCATATATGGGAAAAAATTGCAACTTTGTACACACATTCTAAAAGCTGTGGAAGTACCCATAGCAATTTAGGTGAAGTTAGCATGCCATCCCAATTTTTTTACGTATTGCTAGATGATTTTAAAACATGACCTTAAAAATGACATTTACCTTAGGCATAGTTGGTACATTATCGATAATTGCGTACGTGAGTTCACAGTGTTTCTAGGCTACTAGTAAGTATGCACGTGCAACGCACGTCTTGACTAAAATATGTTCATCAGAAACATAATACTAGTGCTATCATAACGAAAACCTACCTTTTGAAAAGCTGAAATCTCATGCAAAGAGCATATAATCCCTAATTCCTAACTCATACAAATGACTGGAAATATTGTGCCTTATGAATCAACATGCCCATGTCCATTGCTTAGCATGTACAAAAGATCACCTACCAAACTAAACTAAATTTGAGGTACACTATTTCCAATCATGAAATATATATCTTCAATCTTAATTTCTTCTAGTTAGTACCTACAAATGGGCCATTGCCAATAAGCACCAAGCAAAAAGGAAATGCAAGTGTGTGTGGAGGCAATGGAAATTGGTAGTTTCCACATAAGCTGATCAAATGGCATAATTCATCAGAGTTCCAAGATACAAGTTTGTGCATCTAAGAAACAAAACATTGCAAGTTCATACAGAATCAAACCATCAATCTGCATAATATGACATCCTTGCTCCTGCGGCTGTAGCAAGTACATGTGAAACCAGTCAGAGAACTCGTTGACAAACAAATCAGTTGTGCAAACCTTTAAAGGTAGAACCACGCTTACTCATAATAAATATTATAATTTCATGAAAAATAAAAGTTCATAGTACTATGATAAAGGATCACATTATTAATTTATGGAAGCTCACTGGTGCGAAAGTAGACTACCTTAAGATTTATATGGCCAAGAAAAATGGACAAGAGATGCAAATAAAGAAAATCCAGAAGTTGATGACATGCACCTTAAAAAAGTTTTTGCATATGTACAACACTCCAGAAGTCTAAAAAAATTCACGTGTCATTAGCCTTGTGATAACTGTAACACCCCCTGACATACATTTGTAGCATAAAATATGTTTGGCATCCAAATAAACTCGGGCCTTAATATGAATCTATTGAAAAAAATCAATGTAACAAACAACTTTCAAAGATGTCGACAACCTAATGTAATTCTCCACCTTATGTTCCAGGGTCTGACCAAGGTTTCCTATTATGCCTGTGTTAAGGGATGCATGTCAATCAAGAAAATTGTGATGCAAAATGTGGTATGGTTACGTCATAAGAATAAGATGTTCATAGTGTGAGTTAACTCCCAATCGGTGCCTCTAGCCGAGGATCAATCACAATTCTGCATTTGTTCAAATAAACATTAAGTTGATATGTACGTAGCACCTTCTCATAAGTATAAAAGGACCTTCTTACTGACTACAATACATATTTAGCATGCATGCATGCACACACCTTTTTCTGAGAAAATAAAAGACAATTGTGACTAACCTTGGCTATTTGAAAATATGATCATGGTTGTCGTGACCATCAAAAATTGGTTCCTTCCGAAATATAATCCTACAACCATTAGTAGTGTACAGAAGCAATGCCTGGTTTATTTCAATGGATGCACACTTTGCTACTATAGGTTAGGGCTGCTTGGGGAGGCCGTACCTTCACCACCACGCTTCCAGGTTTCACTATCCTCTTCGTCCGCCCTAGCCTCCCTTGTTACCCACTCCATCCCCTCTCTGCCTCCGCTCTTCCTCTCGGATCTCACTGATTGCGCTAGGCAACACACGCGGTCGGCCGACATCTTAGCACCATGGTTACAAAATATTAGGAGTGTTCGAAATAAATGATTCCTATGTTAGCACTACTCTCGCCATCCTGAATTAATAACCACATGCAGGTCAAGAGCCTTGCTCTGGAACATCAGCCAGTATATTAGATTTGCAACACACCTGGTGTCAAACAATTTTAAATCACCAGGTTTCTATTTCTAATCATGCCACTACTCTACTTAAGAAAAGACATAATAAGCAAAGTAAATTAGATGGAAACCAAGAGCATGTCCCCTCTGCCCCCTCCAGTAGTCCTGAAAGGATCGAGAAGAGGTGTCTAGAGGGGGGTGATTAGACACTAAGTGAGAAAAGGTGTAGTTTTTAATTTCTTTAAGTTGAAGTGGAGTTTTGGCACAAGTTTAACAATCACAATACATATCAAGCAAGCATGCAAAGAGTATATGAGCAGCGGAAAGTAAAGCATGCAACTTGCAAGAATGTAAAGGGATGGGATTGGAGTGTGCAAACGCAATAGGAGACACGGATGTTTTGTCGTGGTTCCGATATGTGGTGCTATCGTACATCCACATTGATGGAGACTTTAACCCATGAAGGGTAACATCTGCGCGAGTCCACGGAGGGCTCCACCCACGAAGGGTCCGCGAAGAAGCAACCTTGTCTATCCCACCATGGCCGTCGCCCACGAAGGACTTGCCTCACTAGGGTAGATCTTCACGAAGTAGGCGATCTCCTTGCCCTTACAAACTCCTTGGTTCAACTCCACAATCTTGTCGGAGGCTCCCAAGTGACACCTAGCCAATCTAGGAGACACCACTCTCCAAGAAGTAACAAATGGTGAATTGATGATGAACCCCTTGCTCTTGTGCTTCAAATGATAGCCTCCCCAACACTCAACTCTCTCTCACAGGATTTGGATTTGGTGGAAAGAAGATTTGAGTGGAAAGCAACTTGGGGAAGGCTAGAGATCAAGATTCATATGGTAGGAATGGAATATCTTGGTCTCAACACAAGTGTAGGTGGTTCTCTCTCAGAAAATGTATGTTGGAAGTGTAGGCATGTTCTGATGGCTCTCTCCATGAATGAAGAGTGGGTGGAGGGGTATATATAGCCTCCACACAAAATCTAACCGTTACACACAACTTACCAATCTCGGTGGGACCGAATTAAGAAACTCGGTCAGACCAATTTAGAAAATCATGTGACCGTTAGGATTTTTGGTGGGACCGACATGCAACTTGGTAGGACCGATATGGTTAGGGTTAGGGCATAACGTAATCTCGGTGAGACCGATTACACAAACTCGGTGAGACCGAATTTGGTAATAAGCTAACCAGAGAGTTGGTCAGGCAAATTCGGTGGGGCTGATTCGCTCATCTCGGTTGGACCGAAATGTTACGAAGAGGAACAGAGAATTTGCATTGTAATCTCGGTAGTACCGATTACTCAAACTCGGTGAGACCGATTCTGGTAATGGACATACACAGAGAGATTACAACCCCATCTCGGTGAAACCGAGATCCCTATCGGTGAGACCGATTTGCCTAGGGTTTGTGGCAGTGGCTATGACATCTGAACTCGATGGCGCTGGATAGGAAGAATCGGTGGGACCGAGTTGGACTTTTGGTTTAGGTCATATGTGGATGTGAGAAGGTACTTGAAGGCTTTGGAGCATATCACTAAGCACTTTGAGCAAGCAAGCCATTAAGCAACACCTCATCCCCTCTTGATAGTATTGGCTTTTTCTATAGACTCAATGTGATCTTGGATCACTAAAATAGAAAATGTAGAGTCTTGAGCTTGGAGCTTGAGCCAATCCTTTGTCCTTAGCATATTGAAGGGGTTCCACATCCTCTAGTCCATGCCACTTCATTATTGAACTCATCTGAAACATACTAGGTAAAAGTGTTAGTCCAACAAGAGATATGTTGACATTAATTACCAAAATCACCCAAGGAGCACTTGTGCTTTCAATCTCCCCCTTTTTGGTAATTGATGACAACATACATCAAAGCTTTAGATAAAGATATAGAGAATAACAAGTAAAGCTTTGGAAAGACATGTAACATGCATAGGCTCCCCCTACATGTATGCAATCATATAAATATGGAATATGGGAGCATGTGAATGCATAAGCATGACAGAGTAGGCAATGTGTTACATGTATCTTGGCTATATGCATCAGAGCAAATGATGTGAATATGGGAAATGTACCTTCATGCTCATGAGTCCTTCTTGCAAACAGTATGTACATCAACAAGAATTCCTCATACACATGACTGTGATGCATATACTTACCTTGTGGTCTTGAGTTGGCTTAGGATGGAATGAACCTGTGTAAACAAGGTTAGATAACACAGATACACCTATTAGCCAGAGCAAACAAAAGAAACCACAAGAGTGCCAAGACTGGGATGACATGTAGAGAGTGAGTACTGAGTACTCCATTTGATATGTACATGTCCCCAAAGGTAAAGATGTGCAACAAATTCAAAGAATTTCCTTCCCTTAGATGTCTTGCTCCCCCTGAATCTAGCATGGGATATTGGGAGAAGATCGGGAATGTAAAATCAGAGAAAAATCATAGCTCAAAGAAAATAAACAGAGCTAATGCAAACAAGCACATATGGACATGTCTTTACCCTCTTGAAGACATGTGACTTCTCTCCTCTTGAACACCAAGCATCTGGGGTCCTTGATGATTACTCTTTCTCCCCTTGAGTATTCTCTCCCCCTATAGATATGATTAAGCTTTGATGTGATCTCTCTCCCCCTTTGACATCAATTTCCAAGAAGGGTTCTTCTGGATTTTTTTCACGAATGGGTTTGGTCCTTGAGTCACAGAACAAAGCAGCAAGTTGAATGTGATGCTGGTAGAGGACAAGATTCATTGAGTGGAGCTGGTTTAGAAGAATGCAGAAACAAGTGGCAAAATGTCTTGCCTGTAGTGAAATCGGTGGCACCGAGTGTTATGCTTCAGTTGCACCGAAAGGATTCGGTTAAACCGAAAATAACAGACCGGTGGGACCAAGTTCATCACAGAGAAAGCTTTTGTCATCTCAGCTAACTAGACAAGTAAGATCTCACAAGGATTTGCAAGGAATTAGCAGAAGGATTTGCAATGAATTGGATGCAGGGAATGCAGAACAAAAAATAAAATAAAAGAAATCTAGATGAAGTTTTTTTTGAAAGGAGAAAACAAATATGCATGGAACAAATGCAAGAGCACAGAAAAGAACACACGAGAACTTCATCTAGAATTGGTCGGCGACAAAGTCACCTATGTTAGAGTATATTGACTTAGGAGTCAAGTGAGATCACTTGATCATAGGTCATACCCATTGTTTAAGCTCAAAATGGGGTTACCATTTTTAGTTTAAGCATCTTGATGTATTCACATCTTGTCGAGTTGCTTTGACTCATGACTTGGAGTAGAGCTTCTCTAAGATGGAATAACATACCTTGGGTGGTGGTGTTGATCGTGATCATGTAGTTGAACTTATGTGGGTTGCTCAAGGTTGATGTAGCTCATCAAGAGTTGGGAGCACCACTTGGAATTTGAGTTCATCTACCTACATGGGTTAGTTTTTGCAAGGAAGAGCACTTGTGTATCCAAAATGACAATCGTGAAACTCAACATAGAATTTGTCAAAGGATATGTTTGAATGGTTTCGTGCTTCCTTGTCTTCAACCACCACTGAGTAGAGACTTGGTGATGTAGAGATCGCTGAAGATGTGAGTGAGTTGCAATCTCATAGATTTAGATTCATCCAAGTACCTACACAGGTTAGATAACATGCAAGGTACAAATATATCCAAGACATAAGATCATCATAAGATAAATATCAAGGATTAGTCATAGGCTCATGCCTTGCATGTATCAATGGAGTTCCTACTCCAAGTTTGAAGCATCATTGATGTTCAATTCACCTCTTAACCTGCAAAACACTTTCTCATCAAGTGATTTAGTGAAAATATCCGCTAATTGCTTAGCGGTGCGAACATGTTTAAGATTAATGTCCCCCTTGGCAACATGATCTTGAATGAAATGATGACGAACTTCAATATGTTTAGTTCGAGAATGTTGCACGGGACTATGAGCAATCTTGATAGCACTTTCATTGTCACAAAGTAATGGAACATGTTTCACATATATCCCATAATCTTTAAGAGTATGGGTCATCCAAAGTAATTGAGCACAATATGAACCAGCGGCAATGTATTCCGCTTCGGCGGTGGATAAGGATACCGAGTTTTGTTTCTTGGAAGACCAAGACACAAGAGATCTACCAAGAAATTGACAAGTACCCGAAGTGGACTTTCTATCAACCTTGTCACCGGCATAGTCCAAGTCAGAGTAGCCAACAAGGTTAAAAGAGGCCCTCTTTGGATACCAAATGCCAAAGTTTGGTGTATGGATTAAGTATCTCACTATCCTTTTCACGACCTTAAGATGACATTCTTTAGGAGCGGCTTGATATCATGCACACATGCACACACTTAGCATAATATCGGGACGTGAAGCACATAGATATAACAATGAACCAATCATAGAGCGATAAACTTTTTGATCAACCGGTGCACCATCTTTGGTCAAATCAAGATGTCCACTAGTAGGCATGGGTGTAGTCATACCTTTGCATTGTTGCATATTGAACTTCTTGAATAAGTCCTTGGTGTAGTTTGTTTGAGAGACAAATGTACCTTCCTTGGTTTGCTTGATTTGCAAACCAAGGAA
The DNA here is from genome assembly GCF_018294505.1 of Triticum aestivum. Taxonomy (NCBI): domain Eukaryota; kingdom Viridiplantae; phylum Streptophyta; class Magnoliopsida; order Poales; family Poaceae; genus Triticum; species Triticum aestivum. The sequence continues at coordinate 706,111,817 of NC_057801.1, forward strand.
GAATTTGAGTTCACTCATCATCGACATCTCAAACTTCTCTGACATTAGCTTTCCAAACTTTTCACTAAAGTGAGGGTTAGTCGAACCAAATATAATATCATCAACATAGATTTGGCATACAAATAGTTCTCCATTAACCCATTTAGTAAAAAGAGTAGAATCAATTTTTCCAATTTCAAAGCCTTTTTCAATAAGGAACTTGGCCAAGCATTTATACCAAGCTCTAGGAGCTTGTTTAAGACCATAAAGAGCTTTGTGAAGTTTGTAAACATGATTAGGTTTCTTAGGATTGACAAAGCCGAGAGGTTGCTTAACATAAACTTCCTCCTCTATTTCATCATTTAGAAAAGCACTTTTAATGTCCATTTGGTACAAGGTAATATCATGGTGATTAGCATAGGCAAGTAAGATGCGAATGGACTCAAGTCTAGCAACGGGGGCATATGTCTCACCATAGTCCATACCTTCGACTTGAGTGTAGCCTTGGGCGACGAGACGTGCTTTGTTGCGAACCACTTGTACATCTTCATCTTGCTTGTTGTGGAACACCCATTTGGTACCGATGATGTTGTGGTTGTTATCGGGCTTCTCGACCAATGTCCACACTTGATTTCTCTCAAAGTTGTGTAGCTCTTCATGCATGGCGTTTATCCAATCCGGATCTTCCAAAGCTTCTTCAACCTTCATAGGTTCAATGCTAGAGAGATACGTCTCCAACGTATCTATAATTTTTGATTGTTCCATGCTATTATATTACCCCTTTTGGATGTTTATGGGCTTTATTTTACACATTTATATCATTTTTGGGACTAACCTACTAACCGGAGGCCCAGCCCTGTTGCTGTTTTTTTTTGCCTATTTCAGTATTTCGAAGAAAAGGAATATCAAACGGAGTCCAAATGGAATGAAACCTTCGGGAGCGTGATTTTTGGAACGAACATGATCCAGAGGACTTGGAGTGCAAGTCAAGAAGCAGCAGAGGCGGCCACGAGAGAGGAGGGCGCGCCCCCTTGTCTCGTGGGCCCCTCGGGCGTCCACCGACGTACTTCTTCCTCCTATATAAGCCTACGTACCCCGAAAACATCCAGGGGCAGGACGAAACACAATTTCCACCACTGCAACCTTCTGTATCCGCGAGATCTCATCTTGGAGCCTTCGCCGGCACTCTGCCAGAGGGGAATCGACCACGGAGGGCTTCTACATCAACATCCTTGCCTCTCCGATGAGTTGTGAGTAGTTTACCACAGACCTACGGGTCCATAGTTATTAGCTATATGGCTTCTTCTCTCTTTTTGGATCTCAATACAATGTTCTCCCCCTCTCTTGTGGAGATCTATTCGATGTAATCTCTTTTTGCGGCGTGTTTGTCGAGATTCGGTGAATTGTGGGTTGATGATCAGATTTATCTATGTATAATAATTGAATCTTCTCCGAATTCTTTTATATGATTGAGTTATCTTTGCAAGTCTCTTCGAATTATCGGTTTGGTTTGGCCTACTAGATTGATCTTTCTTGCCATGGGAGAAGTGATTAGCTTTGCGTTCAATCTTGCGGTGTTCTTACCCAGTGACAGAAAGGGTTGCAAGACACGTATTGTATTGTTGCCATCGAGGATAACAAGATGGGGTTTATATCATATTGCTTGAGTTTATCCCTCTACATCATGTCATCTTGCTTAATGCGTTACTCTGTTCTTATGAACTTAATACTCTAGATGCATGCTGGATAGCGGTCGATGTGTGGAGTAATAGTAGTAGATGCAGGCATGAGTCGGTCTACTTGTTATGGACGTGATGCCTATATACATGATCATGCCTAGATAACGTCATAATTATTCGCTTTTCTATCAATTGCTCGACAGTAATTTGTTCACCCAGCGTAATACTTATGCTCACGAGAGAAGCCTCTAGTGAAACCTATGGCCCCCGGGTCTATCTCTTATCATATTTGCTTTCAATTTACTTTTATTTTCATCTTTATTTTCTGCATCTATATTATAAAATACCAAAAATATATTTATCTTATCATACTATCTCTATCATATCTCACTTTCGCAAGTGGCCGTGAAGGGACTGACAACCCCTTTGTCGCATTGGTTGCGAGTTCTTTGTTTGTTTGTGTAGGTTCGTGGGACTTGTTGAAGAGCCTCCTACTGGATTGATACCTTGGTTCTCAAAAATGGAGGGAAATACTTACACTACTATTGTTGCATCACCCTCTCCTCTTTGAGGAAAACCAACGCAAGCTCAAGATGTAGCAAGAAGGATTTCTGGCGCCGTTGTCGGGGAGGTCTTCGCTCAAGTCAATACATACCAAGTACCCATCACAAACTCATCTCCCTCGCATTTACATTATTTGCCATTTGCCTCTCGTTTTCCTCTCCCCCACTTCACCTTTGCCATTTTATTCGCCCTCTCTTTCCCAATCTCCTCCTCTCTTTTCCGTTTGCCATTTTCTATTTGCGTGTGTGCTTGCTTGTCCTCATGGCTTTGCCTAAGAGTACTGACCTTCTTCTTAGGACGTTCGAAGAGATTGAGTCAAATATTAGAAACTTTATGAATTTGCAATTTGAGCATAATAATTTCTTCAGAAAAGAGTTTAAAGAACAAAGAGATTTTTTGGGTCTTATGAATAAGGAGCTTGATGATATGAATAAAGAATTTTATGGCGTGAACTCTCAAATAATCCGGCTCGAGAAGGCTATAGCCCAAATTTCTGATAAGCAAGCCACCTTAGTCAATAAGATGGCTGCCAAACCAGAAAAGTTAGAAGAAAATAATGATGAAGATCTTAAAGTTATTGATGCGTCTCCTATTAGATCTATGTTTTGCAATATGAATTTTGATGATTATGGGACTGATGATGAATCAACTTTGCCTAGAAGGCGTCCTAACAATTCGGAGTTTTTAGATCTTGATGCTAATTTTGGTAAAAGTAAGATTGGAGAAGTCACAACTTTAAATAGCATTGAACCCACTATCTCGGATTTCAAGGAATTTGATTATGATAATTGTTCTTGAGAAGGTTGTATTTCCTTGTTGCAATCCGTTGTTAATTCTCCACATGCTTATAGTCAAAACAAAGCTTTTACCAAACATATTGTTGATGCCTTGATGCAATCTTATGATGAAAAACTTAATTTGGAAGTTTCTATACCTAGAAAACTTAGTTATGAGTGGGTACCTACTATAAAGATTAAAATTAAAGATTATGAGTGTTTTGCTTTGTGTGATTTGGGTGCCAGTGTTTCCACGATTCCGAAAACTTTATGTGATGTTCTAGGTTTCCATGATCTTGATGATTGCTCGTTAAATTTGCACCTTGTAGATTCCACCATTAAAAAGCCAATGGGAAGGATCAATGATGTTCTTATTGTTGCAAATATAAATTTGGTGCTCGTTGATTTTATCGTTCTTGATATAGATTGCAATCTTTCTTGCCCTATTATTGTTGGTAGACCTTTTCTTAGAACGATTGGCGCGATTATTGATATGAAGGAAGGGAATATTAGATTCCAATTTCCATTAAAGAAAGGCATGGAGCACTTTCCAAGAAAGAAAGTCAAATTACCTTATGAATCTACCATGCGGGCTACTTATGAATCAAGTGCCAAAGATGGCACTTGTTAGATCTATCTTCGCTTTTATGCCTAGCTAGGGGCGTTAAACGATAGCGCTAGTTGGGAGGCAACCCAATTTTCTTTATGTTCTTTGTTTCTGTTCCTGTTTAGTGTTAAATTTTGTTTCTACTTTCTGTAGATGTGTCTTTATGTTTTATTTAGTGTTTGTGCCAAGTAGAACCTATAGGATAAACTATGATGATAGTTGATTTGATTCTGCTGAAAAATAGAAACTTTGCGCTCACGAGAAAAATTCAATAAATCATAAAAACTAGCTTTTGCATTGATTCTTTTTTATGCTGATCAATAAAAAATAATTCCAGTACGTCCTATTTTCGTAGGATTTTTAGAGTTCCAGAATTTTGAGTTAGTTATAGATTGCTACAGACTGTTATGGCTTTGACAGATTCTTTTTTTCGTGTGTTGTTTGCTTATTTTGATGCATCTATGGCTAGTAAAATAGTTTATAAACCATAGAGAAGTTGGAATACAGCAGGTTTAACACCAAAATAAATAAAGAATGAGTTCATTACAGTACCTTATGTGGTGGTTTTGTTTTCTTTCACTAACGGAGCTTATAAGATTTCCTGTTGAGTTTTGTGTTGTGAAGTTTTCAAGTTTTGGGTAAAGCTTTTATGGACTATGGAATAAGGAGTGGCAAGAGCCTAAGCTTGGGGATGCCCAAGGAACCCCAAGATATTCAAGAATAGCCAAAAGACTAAGCTTGGGGATGCCCCGGGAAGGCATCCCCTCTTTCGTCTTCTTTCATCGGTAACTTTACTTGGAGCTATATTTTTATTCGCCACATGATATGTGTTTTACTTGGAGTCTCGTGTATTATATTAGTCTTTGCTTTTTAGTTTACCACAATCATCCTTGCTGTACACACCTTTTTGGAGAAGCCTATTTTATTAGAATTTGCTAGAATACTCTATGTGCTTCACTTATACCTTTTGAGCTTGATAGTTTTTGCTCTAGTGCTTCACTTATATCTTTTAGAGCATGGTGGTAACTTGATTTTATAGAAATTGCTAGTCTCTCATGCTTCACTTATATTATTTTGAGAGTATTTTAGAACAGCATGGTATTTGCTATGGTTATAATTTGATCCTAGAATGGTGAGCATCCAAGTTGGGTATGATAAAAACTATCATAGGAAGTGAATTGGATGCTATGATCAATTTGATACTTGATAATTGTTTTGAGATATGGAGGTAGTGATATTAAAGTCATGCTAGTTGGGTGATTATGAATTTAAAGAATGCTTGTGTTGAAGTTATCAAGTCCCTTAGCATGCACGTATGGTTAAAGTTATGTAACAAATTTGAAACATGAAGTGTACCTAGCTTGTGCATCCTTATGAGTGGCGGTCGGGGACGAGCGATGGTCTTTTCCTACCAATCTATCCCCCTAGGAGCATGCGCATAGCACTGTGTTTTTGATGACTTCTAAATTTTTGCAATAAGTATATGAGTTCTTTTGACTAATGTTGAGTCCATGGATTATACGCACTTTTACCTTTCCGCCATTGCTAGCCTCTTCGGTACCGTGCATTGCCCTTTCCCACCTTGAGAGTTGGTGCAAACTTCGCCGGTGCATCCAAACCCCGTGATATGATACGCTTTATCACACATAAACCTCCTTATATCTTCCTCAAAACAGCCACCATACCTACCTATTATGGCATTTCCATAGCCATTCCGAGATATATTGCCATGCAACTTTCCACCGTTCCGTTTATCATCATGACATACATTACTTTTGTCATATTGCCATTGCATGATCATGTAGTTGACATCGTATTTGTGGCAAAGCCACCATGCATTATTTTTCATACATGTCACTCTTGATTCTTTGCACCATCCCGGTACACCGCCGGAGGCATTCATATAGAGTCATATCTTGTTCTAGTTTTGAGTTGTAATTCATATGTTGTAATCAATAGAAGTGTGATGATCATCATTATTAGTGCATTGCCCAAAGAAAAAAAATAAAAAAAGAAGAAAGGCCAAAAGAAAAAAAAGAAAGGCCCAAAAAGAAAAAAATAAAAAAAGAAAAAAAAGAAAAAAAAAATAAAGAAAAAAAATAAAAAAGGGGGCAATGTTACTATCTCTTTTTCCACACTTGTGCTTCAAAATAGCACCTTGTTGTTCATGTAGTGAGTCTCATATGTTGTGCTTCAAAGTAGCACCATGTTTTTCATATAGTGAGTCTCATAAGTTGTCTTTTTAATACTAGTGGGAATTTTTCATTATAGAACTTGGCTTGTATATTCCTACGATGGGCTTCCTCAAATGCCCTAGGTCTTCGTGAGCAAGCAAGTTGGATGCACACCCACTAGTTTTCTTTTGGTTGAGCATTTATTTATAGCTCTAGTGCATCCGTTGCATGGCAATCCCTACTCCATATGTTGACATCAATTGATGGGCATCTCCATAGCCCGTTGATTATCCTCGTCAATGTGAGACTTTCTTCCTTTTTTGTCTTCTCCACACAATCCCCATCATCATATTCTATTCCATCCATAGTGCTATATCCATGGCTCACGCTCATGTATTGAGTGAAGGTTGAAAAAGTTTGAGATTATTTAAGTATGAAACAATTGCTTGGCTTGTCATCAGGGGTATAGAAGTTGGGAACATCTTTGTGTGAAGGAAATGAAGCATAGCCTAACTATATGATTTTGTAGGGATGAACTTTCTTTTGCCATGTTATTTTGAGAAGACATGATTACTTTGATTAGTATGCTTGAAGTGTTACTATTTCTTTTATCAATATGAACTTTTATTTTAAATCATTTGGATTTGAACATTCATGCCACATTAAAGAAAATTACATTGAGAATTACGCTAGGTAGCATTCCACATCAAAAATTCTCTTTTTATCATTTACCTACTCGAGGACGAGCAGGAATTAAGCTTGGGGATGCTTGATACGTATCCAACGTATCTATAATTTTTTATTGTTCCATGCTATTATATTACCCCTTTTGGATGTTTATGGGCTTTATTTTACACTTTTATATCATTTTTGGGACTAACCTACTAACCGGAGGCGCAGCCCGTATTGCTGTTTTTTTGCCTATTTCAGTATTTCAAAGAAAAGGAATATCAAACGGAGTCCAAATGGAATGAAACCTCCGGGAGCGTGATTTTTGGAACGAACGTGATCCAGAGGACTTGGAGTGCAAGTCAAGAAGCAGCCGAGGCAGCCACGATATAGGAGGGCGTGCCCCCTTGTCTCGTGGGCCCCTCGGGCGTCCACCGACATACTTCTTCCTCCTATATAAGCCTACGTACCCTGAAAACATCCAGGGGCAGAACGAAACACAATTTCCACCACCGCAACCTTCTGTATCCGCGAGATCTCATCTTGGAGCCTTTGTCGGCACTCTGGCGGAGGGGGAATCGACCACAAAGGGCTTCTACATCAACATCCTTGCCTCTTCGATGAGTTGTGAGTAGTTTACCACAGACCTACGGGTCCATAGTTATTAGCTAGATGGCTTCTTCTCTCTTTTTGGATCTCAATACAATGTTCTCCCCCTCTCTTGTGGAGATCTATTCGATGTAATATCTTTTTGCGGTGTGTTTGTCGAGATCCTATGAATTGTGGGTTTATGATCAGATTTATCTATGGATAATAATTGAATCTTCTCTGAATTCTTTTATATGATTGAGTTATCTTTGCAAGTCCCTTCGAATTATCGGTTTGGTTTGGCCTACTAGATTGATATTTCTTACCATGGGAGAAGTGCTTAGCTTTGGGTTCAATCTTGCGGTGTTCTTACCCAGTGACAAAAAGGGTTGCAAGACACGTATTGTATTGTTGCCATCGAGGATAACAAGATGGGGTTTATATCATATTGCTTGAGTTTATCCCTCTACATCATGTCATCTTGCTTAATGCTTTACTCTGTTCTTATGAACTTAATACTCTAGATGCATGCTGGATAGCGGTCGATGTGTGGAGTAATAGTAGTAGATGCAGGCAGGAGTCGGTCTACTTGTTATGGACGTGATGCCTATATACATGATCATGCCTAGATAACGTCATAATTATTCGCTTTTCTATCAATTACTCGACAGTAATTTGTTCACCCACCGTAATACTTATGCTCTCGAGAGAAGCCTCTAGTGAAACCTATGGCCCCCGGGTCTATCTCTTATCGTATTTGCTTTCAATTTACTTTTATTTGCATCTTTATTTTCTGCATCTATATTATAAAATACCAAAAATATATTTATCTTATCATACTATCTCTATCATATCTCACTTTCGCAAGTGGCCGTGAAGGGATTGACAACCCATTTCTCGCGTTGTTTGCGAGTTCTTTGTTTGTTTGTGTAGGTTTGTGGGACTTGTTGAGGAGCCTCCTACTGGATTGATACATTGGTTCTCAAAAACTGAGGGAAATACTTATGCTACTATTGCTGCATCACCCTCTCCTCTTCGAGGAAAACCAACGCAAGCTCAAGACGTAGCATAGAGATGAATGAATAGTGTTCACAAAATTTAGCTAAACGAGTTTTAGAGCGAGTGATTCTCCCTGTTTGGATATCATTGTAGATTTGCTCGACGGGATGGTCTTTAGCAATTCTTGCTCGAACTCGTGAAAGCTTTTGCTTGGATCTTGGTTGAACATCTTCTTCATCTTCTTCTTCTTCTTCTTGGCCTTCTTGATTGTTGAGGTTGTCGTTCTCTTGTCGTGGTGGAGAAGGAGGTTGTTGGCGTTCATCTTGGTGCACTTCCTCGTTTTCTTCATCTTGGTGTGTCCCACTTGTGGATGCTTCTGCATCAACTCTTGGTTCACCTTGTCGTGAGGTAGAAGCTTCCACTTGGACGGACAAGGTACTCTCCTTCACCTCCGTTGGACGAATCTTGCCAATAGACAAGTCTTGGATTGCTTCCGAGGGGTCTTTGTCTCCTACATCAATTGGCAATTGCTCTACTTGCGAGCCATTAGATTCATCAAACTTCACATCTACCATTTCTTCAACCTTTCGGGTGAAATTGTTGTAGACACGGTAAGTGTGAGAGTTTGAGCCATAACCAAGTAGAAAATCTTCATGAGACTTAGGAGCAAATTTAGAACAACGATGCTTATCAAGAATGTAGCACTTTGAGCCGAATACTCGAAAGTATCCAACTTGGTGTTTGTTACCGGTGAGGAGCTCGTATGCCATCTTGCCGAGTAGCTTGTGAAGATACAAGCGATTTGTTGCATGACAAGCTGTCTCAACCGCTTCCGCCCAAAAGTGCTTCGACATCTTGTACTCATCAAGCATCGTTCTCGCCATTTCGATGAGCGTCCGGTTCTTCCTCTCAACAACTCCATTTTGTTGAGGTGTGTACGTAGCCAAGAACTCATGTGAAATCCCTTCTTCGTCAAGAAAGGTGTCCACATTTGCGTTCTTGAACTCCGTTCCGTTGTCGCTTCGAACCTTCTTGATCTTCACTTCAAATTAATTTTGGGCCTTCCTAGCGAAGTTCTTGAAGATCTTTTGAACTTGCAATTTATCATTAAGAAAGAACACCCACGTAAATCTTGAAAAATCATCAACTATAACTAGACCAAAAGAATTTCCACCGAGACTTTTGTAGGCATTGGGACCAAAAAGATCCATGTGAAGTAGCTCGAGTGGCCTCCTTGTGGTCATGATGTTCTTCACGGGATGCCTCCCTCCAACCTGTTTACCTGCTTGACAAGCGCTGCAAAGTCTATCCTTATCAAATATGACATCGTTAACACCAAGGATATGATTTCCTTTAATAAGCTTGTCTAGGCTTCGCATGCCCACATGGCCTAATCGTCTATGCCATAACCACCCTTTAGAGGATTTAGCGATGAAGCAAGTTCTGGGTGGAGCCTTTTTAGTGAAATCAACAATGTATAGATCACCTCTACGTATACCGGTAAAAACCATTTTATGATTATCTCTATGAAACACTTGGCAATCTACTTCAGTAAATAGGACATTTAAACTGAAATCAGCAAGTCTAGATACTGAAGGTAAATTGTATCCAAGAGATTCAACGAGCATGACATTTTGTATGGAGCTATCATGTGATATGGCCACCTTACCGGGGCCAACCACCTTACCCTTTGAGTTGTCACCGAAGGTGACATACTTTCGAGGGCCGTCATTTTCAGCAAGCTCACGAAACATATCTTTATCTTCGGTCATGTGATCGGTACATCCACTATCAAGAACCCATTCCTTTCCTCCTACCATATATCCCCGAAGATTTGCCATAAGACCAAAGTGTCTCATTGCATCATCAAGATCAAAGTCACTATCATCATCCTCATCATAGTATCCATGTTCAACATCGTCAAGTGGTGGATCAAATCCTAGAGAGGGTGATTCGTTAGAGTGAGTTTGAAAATGATATTCTTTATGAATTTTAATAGCTTCGGAAATAATATCACTAATAATTCCAACATCTCCTTTGGCACGCATAAGGTTTGTAAGCTCAAATAGACAATCACCAAACATAGGATCATTGGAGTTCATCTTACTCAGGGCAATAGACTTATGGAGAATTTCATCTAGATTTTTCAAGGAATAATTTGGAAAACGTTCCTCAAGAAATTTCCATATAGTGTAGGCACATTTAAGAGTAGGTAAACATCCAATCAAGTTTCTAGGCAAGCCTCTAGTGATAAGATTAACAGTTCTAAGATTGCGAATCATGTCAATTGACTCATCAAGGGTAGGATGCATAGGATCAACATGAGGTGCACATGGGCTAGCAATGTACTTGTTCAAATGATATTCATTGAAAATCACAAGCATCTTATTTTTCCACTCATGAAAATACTCTCCGTCAAGTATAGGCACTCTATGTCTAAGACTCCCCAAAGTAGACTCATCCATCTTCCTCCAATTGTGTTTAAACCAAAGCAATGGAGACCAAAGCTCTGATACCAATTGAAAGGATCGAGAAGAGGTGTCTAGAGGGGGGGTGATTAGACACTAAGTGAGAAAAGGTGCAGTTTTTAATTTCTTTAAGTTGAAGTGGAGTTTTGGCACAAGTTTAACAATCACAATACATATCAAGCAAGCATGCAAAGAGTATATGAGCAGCGGAAAGTAAAGCATGCAACTTGCAAGAATGTAAAGGGATGGGATTGGAGTGTGCAAACGCAATATGAGACACGGATGTTTTGTTGTGGTTCCGATAGGTGGTGCTATCGTACATCCACGTTGATGGAGACTTCAACCCACGAAGGGTAATGGCTGCGCGAGTCCACGGAGGGCTCCACCCATGAAGGGTCCACGAAGAAGCAACCTTGTCTATCCCACCATGGCCGTCGCCCACGAAGGACTTGCCTCACTAGGGTAGATCTTCACGAAGTAGGCGATCTCCTTGCCCTTACAAACTCCTTGGTTCAACTCCACAATCTTGTCGGAGGCTCCCAAGTGACACCTAGCCAATCTAGGAGACACCACTCTCCAAGAAGTAACAAATGGTGCATTGATGATGAACCCCTTGCTCTTTTGCTTCAAATGATAGCCTCCCCAACACTCAACTCTCTCTCACAGGATTTGGATTTGGTGGAAAGAAGATTTGAGTGGAAAGCAACTTGGGGAAGGCTAGAGATCAAGATTCATATGGTAGGAATGGAATATCTTGGTCTCAACACAAGTGTACTCTCTCAGAAAATGTATGTTGGAAGTGTAGGCATGTTCTGATGGCTCTCTCCACGAATGAAGAGTGGGTGGAGGGGTATATATAGCCTCCACACAAAATCTAACCGTTACACACAACTTACCAATCTCGGTGGGACCGAATTAAGAAACTCGGTCGGACCGATTTAGAAAATCATTTGACCATTAGGATTTTCGGTGGGACCGACATGCAACTCGGTAGGACCGATATGGTTAGGGTTAGGGCATAACGTAATCTCAGTGAGACCGATTACACAAACTCGGTGAGACCGATTTTGGTAATAAGCTAACCACAGAGTTGGTCAGGCAAACTCGGTGGGGCCGATTCGCTCATCTCGGTTGGACCAAAATGTTATGAAGAGGAATAGAGAGTTTGCATTTTAATCTCGGTAGTACTGATTACTCAAACTCGGTGAGACCGATTTTGGTAATGGACATACACAGAGAGATTACAACCCCATCTCGGTGAAACTGAGATCCCTGTCGGTGAGACCAATTTCGCCTAGGGTTTGTGGCAGTGGCTATGACATCTGAACTCGGTGGCGCCGGATAGGAAGAATCGGTGGGGCCGAGTTGGATTTTTGGTTTAGGTCATATGTGGATGTGAGAAGGTAGTTGAAGGATTTGGAGCATATCACTAAGCACTTTGAGCAAGCAAGCCATTAAGCAACACCTCATCCCCTCTTGATAGTATTGGCTTTTCCTATAGACTCAATGAGATCTTGGATCACTAAAATAGAAAATATAGAGTCTTGAGCTTGGAGCTTGAGCCAACCCTTTGTCCTTAGCATCTTGAAGGGGTTCCACTGTTGGGGAACGTAGTAATTTCAAAAAAATTCCTACTGATATCCCACAAGTATAGGTGATCACAACAGTTTTCGATAAGTAAGAGTGTCGAACCCAACAAGGAGCTAAAGGTAGAACAAATGTTCCCTCAAGTTCTATCGACCACTGATACAACTCTACGCACGCTTGACGTTCGCTTTACCTAGAACAAGTATGAAACTAGAAGTACTTTATAGGTGTGATAGAATAGGTTTGCAAGATAATAAAGAGCACGTAAACATAAACTAAGGGCTGTTTAGAAGCAATAAAGTAAATATGACGAGTGTGGAAAAGTGGTGGTAGGAGTTGTGGAATTGCCCCTAAGCAATTGACTACGTTACTAGACCGATAGCAAGTTTTATGTGGGAGAGGCATAAGCTAACATACTTTCTCTACTTGGATCATATGCACTTATGATTGGAACTCTAGCAAGCATCCGCAACTACTAAAGATTCATTAAGGTAAAACCCAACCATAGCATTAAAGCATCAAGTCCCCTTTTATCCCCTACGCAACAATCCCCTTACTCGGGTTTGTGTTTCAGTCACTCACACAACCCACTATAAGCGAATCATGAACGTATTGCAACACCCTACATCGGGAATCCCTCACGCTTGCGCGACACGGAGGGCACAATAGGACAGCAACATAACCACAAGCAAATTATATCAATCATATCAATTCATCAACCACCAATAGGACAACGAAAATCTACTCAGACATCATAGGATGGCAACACATCATTGGATAATAATATGAAGCATAAAGCACCATGTTCAAGTAGAGGGTACAGCGGGTTGCGGGAGAGTGGACCGCTGGATATAGAAGGGGGGAGGTGATGGAGATGTTGGTGAACATGACGGCGGTGTTGGTGAAGATCGCGGTGATGATGATGGCCCCCGGCAGCGCTCCGGCGCCACCGGAAGTAAGGGGGAGAGAGGGCCCCTTCTTCTTCTTCTTCCTTGACCTCCTCCCTAGATATGGGAAGGGTTTCCCCTCTGGTCCTTGGCTCCCATGGCTTCGGAGGGGCGAGAGCCCCTCCAAGATTGGATCTATCTCTCTGTTTCTGCGTTCTCTGTTTCTTCCCCTTCACCGTTTCCTTTATATCTGAAGATCCGTAACTCCGATTGGGGTGAATCTGTCGCCCAGATCTTTATCATAAAATTAGCTTTCATGCGCCAAAAGAAGAATGTCAACCGCCTTACGGGTGGACCACGAGGGTCAGTGGCATGCCTGGGGGGTAGGGCGCCCCCCCTACCTCGTGACAACCCCGGACACCGTTTCGCATTGATTTCACTTCCCAAAAATCATAAATATTCCAAAAAAATTCTCCGTCCATTTTTATCCCGTTTGAACTCCGTTTGATATTGGGTTTCTGCGAAACAAAAAACATGCAACAGACAGGAACTGGCACTGGGCACTGGATCAATATGTTAGTCCCAAAAATAATATAAAAAGTTGCCAAAAGTATATGAAAGTTGAATAATATTGGCATGGAACAATCAAAAATTATAGATACAATGGAGATGTATCAGCATCCCCAAGCTTAATTCCTGCTCGTCCTCGAGTAGGTAAATGATAAAAAAGATAATTTTTGATGTGGAATGCTACGTAGCATAATATTGATCATATGTCTAATCATGGCATGAATATTAAGACACGAGTGATTCAAGGCAATAGTCTATCATTTGACATAAAAACAATAATACTTCAAGCACACTAATAAAGCAATCACGTCTTTTCAAAACAACATGGCCAAAGAGAGTTATCCCTACAAAATCATATAGTCTGGCTGTTGCTCTATCTTCATTACACAAAGTATTTAATCATGCACAACCCGATGACAAGCCAAGCAATTGTTTCATACTTTAATAATCTCAAACTTTTTCAACTTTCACGCAATACATGAGCGTGAGCCATGGACATAGCACTATAGGTGGAATAGAATATGATGGTGGGGGTTATGTGGAGAAGACAAAAAAGGAGAAGAAAGTCTCACAACAACTAGGCGTATCAACGGGCTATGGAGATGCCCATCAATAGATATCAATGTGAGTGAGTAGGGATTGCCATGCAACGGATGCACTAGAGCTATAAGTGTATGAAATCTCAAACTGAAAACTAAGTGGGTGTGCATCTAACTTGCTTGCTCATGAAGACCTCAGGCATTTGAGGAAGCCCATCACCGGAATATACAAGCCAAGTTCTATAATGAAAATTCCCACTAGTATATGAAAGTGAAAGCATAGGAGACTCTCTCTATGAAGAACATGGTGCTACTCTGAAGCACAAGTGTGGTAAAAGGATAGTAACATTGCCCCTTCTCTCTTTTTCTCTCATTTGTTTTTATTTTTTTATTTTTGGTGGGCTTCTTTGGCCTCTCTTTTTATATTTGGGCTTCTTTGGCCTCTTTTATTTTTCATAAAGTCCGGAGTCTCATCCCGACTTGTCGGAGAATCATAGTCCCCATCATCCTTTCCTCACTGGGGCAATGCTCTAATAATGATGATCATCACACTTTTATTTACTTACAACTCAATATCTAGAACAAAGATATGACTCTATATGAATGCCTTCGGCGGTGTACCGGGATGTGCAATCATCTAGCATAGCAATGACATCAAAAAACGGACAAGCCATGAAAACATCATGCTAGCTATCTTACGATCATGCAAAGCAATATGACAATGAATGCTCAAGTCATGAATATGATGATGATGGAAGTTGCATGGCAATATATCTCGGAATGACTATGGAAATGACATGATAGGTAGGTATGGTGGCTGTTTTGAGGAAGATATAATGAGGCTTATGTGTGATAGAGCGTATCGTATCACGGGGTTTGGATGCACCGGCGAAGTTTGCACCAACTCTCGAGGTGAGAAAGGGCAATGCATGGTACCGAAGAGGCTCGCAATGATGGAAGGGTGAGAGTGCGTATAATCCATGGACTCAACATTAGTCATAAAGAACTCACATACTTATTGCAAAAATCTACAAGCCATTGAAAACAAAGTACTATGCGCATGCTCCTAGGGGGATAGATTGGTAGGAAAAAACCATCGCTCGTCCCCGACCGCCACTCATAAGGAAGACAATCAATAAATAAAATTGTGCTCCAACTTCATCACAAAGCGGTTCACCATACGTGCATGCTACGGGAATCACAAACCTCAACACAAGTGTCTCTACAATCCACAACCACCCACTAGCATGACTCTAATACACCACCTTTATATCGCAAAACTATTGCAAGGAATCAAACATATCATATTCAGCGATCTACAAGTTTATGTAGGATTTTATGACTAACCATGTGAATGACCAATTCCTGTCATCTCTCTAAATAGATATAAGTGAAGCAAGAGAGTTTAAATTCTTTCTACAAAACATATGCCCACACTCTAACAAATATAAGTGAAGCAAAAGAGCATTCTACAAATGGCGGTTGTCTATGTAAAGAGAAACAGGCAATCCAAACTTCAAATGATATAAGTGAAGCACATGAAGCATTCTATAAAGCCATACTCAAAAGATATAAGTGGAGTGCATAGAGCATTCTACAAATCGACCAAGGACCATCTCATACCAGCATGGTGCATAAAATAAAAATAAAAACCTACTTGCAAAAGACGCTCCAAGACTTGCACATAATGCATGAACGAAACGAATCCGAAAACATACCGATACTTGTTGAAGAAAGAGGGGATGCCTCCCCAGCATCCCCAAGCTTAGACGCTTGAGTATCCTTGAATATTTACTTTGGGTGCCTTGGGCATCCCCAAGCTTGAGCTCTTGCCTCTCTTCCTTCTTCTCACATCGAAACATTCTCGATTAGACACTACATCCACACAAAACTTCAACAGAAAACTCGGTAAGATCCGTTAGTATAATAAAGCAAATCACCACTCTAAGTACTGTTGAAAATCAATTCATATTTTGTTTTTGCATTTTGTCTACTGTAATATAACTTTTTCATGGCTTAATCCACTAGTATAAATTGATAGATTCATCAAAACAAGCAAACTATGCATCAAAAACAGAATCTGTCAAAA
Source organism: Triticum aestivum (assembly GCF_018294505.1). Classification (NCBI taxonomy): domain Eukaryota; kingdom Viridiplantae; phylum Streptophyta; class Magnoliopsida; order Poales; family Poaceae; genus Triticum; species Triticum aestivum. The sequence goes on from NC_057801.1 coordinate 706,127,992, forward strand.
ACAGAACAGTCTGTAGCAATCTGAACATCCACCATACTTCTGTTACCCCAAATATTCTACCAAAATTAGGAAAAATAAACAAGTTGTATATCAAGACAGTGAAAAAGGAATCAGAACCAATTGACCTTCCAGGTCAAAATGTAAAATCGCGCACTACAGCCACAGTTTCTGTCCTGCACCATACAAACCAACAAGCATTGTAAACATCCTAAAGGCAAACCTTGGCACATTATTTTATAATACAATGGAATTGTACAAGGGTACAATTATTTTTATTGAAAAGTTTCTGTAATTAAGATTCACAAAGTTCCCATGGGCATGAACAAAGTTCAAGGACGTCCCCCACTTTCACAATGCTCGTCTCTCTCACTTTCACTTCTCTTTTTGAAAAGTTTTTTTAGGTTACCCTATTTATTTTTTTGTTTTTAAACTATATGAAAACACTCAACAGAAATAAATGACTCTCTAAAACTTTTGCGTTGTCTCCCTGGCAGCGCTTTCTTTAAAGCCATTAAGCTAGGCATATAGTGCTCAAGTAATGAATCCACCCGGATCCCAAGGTATATCAAAGCCAATTTTAATTAACAATGATTTATGATTTAGTAGTGAGCACAAAGTAACATATATCATGCAACAACAAAGTCTAACTCTCTTCCTATGCATCGGCATGTCATAAAAGAACAATTCATGCACACCAAGTAAAGGCCAATGCATAGTATAAGCAGTTTCTTGCAATTTTATCGTGTTGGAAACATAGAGAGGTGGAGATATAGTTCCTCTCTCATAATAATTGCAAGTAGGAGCAGCAAGCACATGCATATTACATTCATCAAAATCATCATGTGCAATGGTAAAAGGCAACCCATCAATATAATCCTTAATAAGCACAAACTTCTCCGATATAGTGTAGTTTGGAGAATTCAAAAAGATAATAGGACTATCATGCGTGGGTGCAATAGCAACAGTTTCATGTTTAACATAAGTAACTATATCAAGTTCATCTCCCTAAGCATAATTCATATTGGCATCTTGGCCACAAGCATAGCAAGCATCATCAAAAAGGGATATTTCAAACAAATTCAAGGGATCATAGCAATCATCCTTCGGTGAGCACGAAGGGGAATTAAATAATGTATGAGTTGGAGGGTTACTCTCATTAGAAGGTGGGCACGGGTAGCTAATCCGCTCTTCCTCCTTTTGTTCTTCGCTCTCCTCATCATCTTTTTCATCCAATGAGCTCACTGTTTCATCAATTTCTTCTTCCATAGCTTTCTGCAAAATATTAGTCTCTTCTTGGACAACATTGACTTTCTTCATAAAAGCATTAATATAGTAATTGTATTCATAATTTTCATAGCAATATGCAAGTATAGCAAGATTTTCCGGCCTATAACCATCATCATCAAAAGCTTCATACTTTTCAAACAAAGCTTCAATATCATAGGCAGCCTTAAAAGCAACAAATTCTTCTATTTGTTCCACATCATAGTAATCATATATACCATTAGCATAGGAAGCTAAGGTTTCATTATCGTTAAATTTGCATGAAAAGGGGATGTGTGGAGCCTCCATCCTAGAGCAACAAGTAATATCATATCTCAAGCATAGATTCCAGGCATACCAACGCAACATAATAAATTGATCCCATAATAGTTTCCCTTTTTGTGTCGAGCGATAATCCCTAAAGTATTCATGTTGATCCAACGTGTCTCCCATTATAAAGTTGAATGGGGCTTTCTCAGGATTATCAAAGTAGTACATAATATCTTACGCATAATGAGAATCGAGGGTTTTAGGAGTTACCCCATCTTCATGAGTAGCAAGTACAGCTAATTTTTTTGGTATTTTGCCTTCCATATCCATAACTAAAGATAGAGAACAACTTAGAACAACAAATAAAAATTACTTAGTGATAAAGCAAACAAGCACACACGAGAATATTCACCCCACGCTATGACTCCCTGGCAACGGCGCCAGAAAAAGGTCTTGATAACCCACAAGTATAGGGGATCGCAACAGTTTTCGATAAGTAAGAGTGTCGAACCCAACAAGGAGCTAAAGGTAGAACAAATATTCCCTCAAGTTCTATCGACCACCGATACAACTCTATGCATGCTTGACGTTCGCTTTACCTAGAACAAGTATGAAACTAGAAGTACTTTGTAGGTGTGATAGAATAGGTTTGCAAGATAATAAAGAGCACGTAAACATAAACTAGGGGCTATTTAGAAGCAATAAAGTAAATATAGCGAGTGTGGAAAAGTGGTGGTAGGAGTTGTGGAATTTCCCCTAAGCAATTGACTACGTTACTAGACCGATAGCAAGTTTTATGTGGGAGAGGCATAAGCTAACATACTTTCTCTACTTGGATCATATGCACTTATGATTGGAACTCTAGCAAGCATCCGCAACTACTAAAGATTCATTAAGGTAAAACCCAACCATAGCATTAAAGCATCAAGTCCCCTTTTATCCCCTACGCAACAATCCCCTTACTCGGGTTTGTGTTTCAGTCACTCATGCAACCCACTATAAGCAAATCATGAACGTATTGCAACACCCTACAGCGGGAATCCCTCACGCTTACGCGACACGGAGGGCACAATAGGACAACAACGTAACCACAAGCAAATTAAATCAATCATAGCAATTCATCAACCACCAATAGGACAACAAAAATCTACTCAGACATCACAGGATGGCAACACATCATTGGATAATAATATGAAGCATAAAGCACCATGTTCAAGTAGAGGGTACAGCGGGTTGCGGGAGAGTGGACCGCTAGATATAGAAGGGGGAAGGTGATGGAGATGTTGGTGAAGATGACGACGGTGTTGGTGAAGATCGTGGTGATGATGATGGCCCCCGGCAGCGCTCCGGCGCCACCGGAAGCAAGGGGGAGAGAGGGCCCCTTCTTCTTCTTCTTCCTTGACCTCCTCCCTAGATGGGAGAAGGGTTTACCCTCTGGTCCTTGGCTCCCATGGCTTGGTAGGGGCGAGAGCCCCTCCAAGATTGGATCTATCTCTCTGTTTCTGCGTTCTCTCTTTCTTCCCCTTCGCCGTTTTCTTTATATCTGGAGATCCGTAACTCCGATTGGGATGAATCTTTCGCCCAGATCTTTCTCATAAAATTAGCTTTCTTGCGTCAAAAGAAGAGCGTCAACCGCCTTACGGGTGGACCACGAGGGTCAGGGGCGCACCTGGGGGGTAGGGCGCGCCCCCCTACCTCGTGACCACCCCGGACACCGTTTCGCGTTGATTTCACTTCCCAAAAATCATAAATATTCCAAAAAAATCTCCGTCTGTTTTTATCCCGTTTGAACTCCATTTGATATTGGGTTTCTGCGAAACAAAAAACATGCAACAGACAGGAACTGGCACTGGCACTGGATCAATATGTTAGTCCCAAAAATAATATAAAAAGTTGCCAAAAGTATATGAAAGTTGAATAATATTGGCATGGAACAATCAAAAATTATAGATACGACGAAGACGTATAACCTACGAACACGCAAGATCATGGTGATGCATAGCAACAAGAGGGGAGAGTGTTGTCCACGTACCCTCGTAGACCGAAAACAGAAGCGTTAGAACAACACGGTTGATGTAGTTGTACGTCTTCACGGCCCGACCGATCAAGCACCGAAAACACGACACCTCCGAGTTCTAGCACACATTCAGCTCAATGACGTCCCTCTAACTCCGACCAACCGAGTGTCGAGGGAGAGTTCCGTTAGCACAATGGTGTGGTGATGATGATGATGTTCTACCGTCGCAGGGCTTCGCCTAAGCACCGCTAAAATATTATCGAGGAGGACTATGGTGGAGGGGGGGCACCGCACACGGCTAAGAGATCAATGATTTGTTGTTGTGTCTAGAGGTGCCCCCTTGCCCCCGTATATAAAGGAGCAAGGGGGGAGGGGGCAGCCGGCCAGGGAGGAGGCGCGCCAAGGGGAGTCCTACTCCCACCGGGAGTAGGACTCCCTCCTTCCTGGTTGGATGAGGAGAAGGGGGGAAAGAGGAGGGAGAGAGAGGAAGGAAAGGGGGGCGCCGCCCCCCTCTCCTTGTCCTATTCGGACTAGGGGGGAGGGGCGTGCGGCCCTGCCCTGGCCTCCTCTCCTCTTCTCCACTAAGGCCCACTATGGCCCATTAAGCCCCCGGGGGGTTCCGATAACCTCCCGGTACTTCGGTAAAATCCCAATTTCACCCAGAACACTTTCGATATCCAAATATAGGCTTCCAATATATCAATCTTCATGTCTCCACCATTTAGAGACTCCTCATCATGTCCGTGATCATATCCGGGACTCCGAACAACCTTCAGTCAATCAAAATTCATAAACTCATAATATAATCATCATTGAAACTTTAAGCGTGCGGACCCTACGGGTTCGAGAACTATGTAGACATGACCAAGACACGTCTACGGTCAATAACCAGTAGCGGAACCTGGATGCTCATATTGGCTCCTACATATTCTACGAAGATCTTTATCGGTCAAACCGCATAACAACATACGTTGTTCCCTTTGTCATTGATATGTTACTTGTCCGAGATTCGATCATCGGTATCCCAATACCTAGTTCAATCTCGTTATCGGCAAGTCTCTTTACTCGTTATGTAATGCATCATTCTGTAACTAACTGATTAGCTACATTGCTTGCAAGGCTTATAGTGATGTGCATTACCGAGAGGGCCCAGAGATACCTCTTCAACAATCGGAGAGACAAAACCTAATCTCAAAATACGCCAACTCAACATATACCTTTGGAGACACCTATAGAGCTCCTTTATAATCACCCTGTTACATTGTGACGTTTGGTAGCACACAAAGTGTTCCTCCAGTAAACGGGAGTTGCATAATCTCATAGTTGTAGGAACATGTATAAGTCATGAAGAAAGCAATAGCAACATACTAAACAATCAAGTGCTAAGCTAACAGAATGGGTCAAGTCAATCACATCATTCTACTAATGATGTGATCTCGTTAATCAAATGACAACTCATGTCTATGGTTAGGAAACATAACCATCTTTGATTAATGAGCTAGTCAAGTAGAGGCATACTAGTGACATTATGTTTGTCTATGTATTCACACATGTATCATGTTTCCGGTTAATACAATTTTAGCATGAATAATAAGCATTTATCATGATATAAGGAAATAAATAATAATTTTATTATTGCCTCTAGGGCATATTTCCTTCAGTCTCCCACTTGCACTAGAGTCAATAATCTAGATTACACAGTAATGATTCTAACACCCATGGAGCCTTGGTGCTGATCATGTTTTGCTCATGGAAGAGGCTTAGTCAACGGGTCTACAACATTCAGATTCGTATGTATCTTGCAAATCTCTATGTCTCCCACCTGGACTTGGTCCCGGATGGAATTGAAGCGTCTCTTGATGTGCTTGGTCCTATTGTAAAATCTAGATTCCTTTGCCAAGGCAATTGCACCAGTATTGTCACAGAAGATCTTCATTGGTCCCGATGCACTAGGTATGACCCCTAGATCGGAAATGAACTCCTTCATCCAGACTCCTTCATTTGCTGCTTCCGAAGCAGCTATGTACTCCGCTTTGCATGTAGATCCCGCCATGATGCTTTGTTTAGAACTGCACCAACTGACAGCTCCACCGTTCAATATAAACACGTATCCGGTTTGCGATTTAGAATCGTCCGGATCAGTGTCAAAGCTTGCATCGACGTAACCATTTACGACTAGCTCTTTGTCACCTCCATAAACGAGAAACATATCCTTAGTCCTTTTCAGGTATTTCAGGATATTCTTGACCGCTGTCCAGTGATCCACTCCTGGATTACTTTGGTACCTCCCTGCTAAACTTATTGCTAAGCATACATCAGGTCTGGTACACAACATTGCATACATGATAGAGCCTATGGCTGAAGCATAGGGGACATCTTTCATTTTCTCTCTATCTTCTGCTGTGGTCGGGCATTGAGTATGACTCAACTTCAGACCTTGTAATACAGGCAATAACCCTTTCTTTGTTGATCCATTTTGAACTTTTTCAAAACTTTATCAAGGTATGTTCTTTGTGAAAGTCCAATTAAGCATCTTGATCTATCTCTATAGATCTTGATGCCTAATATGTAAGCAGCTTCACCGAGGTCTTTCACTGAAAAACTTTTATTCAAGTATCCTTTTATGCTATCCAGAAATTCTATATCATTTCCAATTAACAATATGTCGTCTACATATAATACTAGAAATGCTACAGAGCTCCCACTCACTTTCTTGTAAATACATGCTTCTCCACAAGTCTGTATAAAACCATATGCTTTGATCACACTATCAAAGCGTTTATTCCAACTCCTAGAGGCTTGCACCAGTCCATAAATGGATCGCTGGAGCTTGCACACTTTGTTAGCACCTTTTGGATCAACAAAACCTTCTGGTTGTATCATATATAACTCTTCTTCCATAAATCCATTCAGGAATGCAGTTTTGACATCCATTTGCCATATTTCATAATCATAAAATGCGGCAATTGCTAACATCATTCGGACAGACTTAAGCATCGCTACGGGTGAGAAAGTCTCATTGTAGTCAACTCCTTGAACTTGTCGAAAACCGTTCCCAACAAGTCGAGCTTTCTAGACAGTTACATTACCATCAACGTCAGTCTTCTTCTTGAAGATCCATTTATTCTCGATGGCTTGCCGATCATCGGGCAAGTCAACCAAAGTCCATACTTTGTTCTCATACATGGATCCCATCTTAGATTTCATGGCCTCAATCCATTTTGCAGAATCTGGGCTCATCATCGCTTCCTCATAGTTCGTAGGTTCGCCATGGTCAAGTAAGATGACTTCCAGAATAAGATTACCGTACCACTCTAGAGCGGATCTTACTCTGGTTGACCTACAAGGTTCTGTAGTAACTTGATCTGAAGTTTCATGATCAATATCATTAGCTTCCTCACTGATTGGTGTAATCGTCACATGAACCGGTTTCTGTGATGAACTATTTTCCAATAAGGGAGAAGGTACAGTTACCTCATCAAGTTCTACTTTCCTCCCACTCACTTCTTTCAAGAGAAACTCCTTCTCTAGAAAGGATCCAGATTTAGCAACAAAAGTCTTGCCTTCAGATCTGTGATAGAAGGTGTACCCAATAGTCTCTTTTGGGTATCCTATGAAGACACATTTCTCCGATTTGGGTTCGAGTTTATCGTGTTGAAGTTTCTTCACATAAGCATCGCAGCCCCAAACTTTAAGAAATGACAACTTTGGTTTCTTGCCAAACCATAGTTTATAAGGCGTCGTCTCAACGGGTTTTGATGGTGCCCTATTTAACGTGAATGCAGTTGTCTCTAAAGCATAACCCCAAAATGATAGCGGTAAATCAGTAAGAGACATCATAGATCGCACCATATCTAGTAAATTACGATTACGACGTTTGGACACACCATTTCATTGTGGTGTTCCGGGTGGCGTGAGTTGCGAAACTATTCCGCATTGTTTCAAATGTAAACCAAACTCGTAACTCAAATATTCTCCTCCACGATCAGATCATAGAAACTTTATTTTCTTGTTACGATGATTTTCCACTTCACTCTGAAATTCTTTGAACTTTCAAATGTTTCAGACTTGTGTTTCATTAACTAGATATACCCATATCTGGTCAAATCATCTGTGAAGGTGAGAAAATAACGATATACGCCGCGAGCCTCAACATTCATTGGACCACATACATCAGTATGTATGATTTCCAACAAGTCAGTAGCTCGCTCCATAGTTCCGGAGAATGGCATTTTAGTCATCTTGCCCATGAGGCACGGTTCGCAAGTACCAAGTGATTCATAATCAAGTGATTCCAAAAGTCCATCAGTATGCAGTTTCTTCATGCGCTTTACACCAATATGACCCAAACGGCAGTGCCACAAATAAGTTACACTTTCATTATCAACTCTCCATCTTTTGGTTTCAACATTATGAATATGTGCATCACTACTATCGAGATTTAATAAAAATAGACCACTCTTCAAGGGTGCATGACCATAAAAGATATTACTCATATAAATAGAACAACCATTATTCTCTAATTTAAATGAATAACCGTCTCGCATCAAACAAGATCCAGATATAATGTTCATGCTCAACGCTGGCACCAAATAACAATTATTCAGGTCTAAAACTAATCCCAAAGGTAGATGTAGAGGTAGCGTGCCGACCGCGATCACATCGACTTTGGAACCATTTCCCACGCGCATCGTCACCTCGTCCTTAGCCAATCTTTGATTAATCCGTAGTCCCTGTTTCGAGTTGCAAATATTAGCAACAGAACCAGTATCAAATACCCAGGTGCTACTGCGAGCATTAGTAAGGTACACATCAATAACATGTATATCACATATACCTTTGTTCACCTTGCCATCCTTCTTATCCGCCAAATACTTGGGGCAGTTCCGCTTCCAGTGACCAGTCTGCTTGCAGTAGAAGCACTCAGTCTCAGGATTAGGTCCAGATTTGGGTTTCTTCTCTTGAGCAGCAACTTGTTTGCCGTTCTTCTTGAAGTTCCCCTTCTTCTTCCCTTTACCCTTTTTCTTGAAACTGGTGGTCTTATTGACCATCAACACTTGATGCTCCTTCTTGATTTCTACCTCCGCAGCCTTTAGCATTGTGAAGAGCTCGAGAATAGTCTTGTCCATCCCTTGCATATTATAGTTCATCACGAAGCTCTTGTAGCTTGGTGGCAGTGATTGAAGAATTCTGTCAATGACACTATCATCAGGAAGATTAACTCCCAGTTGAATCAAGTGATTATTATACCCAGACATTTTGAGTATATGTTCACTGACAGAACTATTCTCTTCCATCTTGCAGCTATAGAACTTATTGGAGACTTCATATCTCTCAATCCGGGCATTTGCTTGAAATATTAACTTCAACTCCTGGAACATCTCATATGCTCCATGACGTTCAAAACATCGTTGAAGTCCCGGTTCTAAGCCGTAAAGCATGGCACTCTGAACTATCGAGTAGTCATCAGCTTTGCTTTGCCAGACGTTCTTAACATCGTCAGTTGCATCTGCATCAGGCCTGGCACCCAGCGGTGCTTCCAGGACGTAATTCTTCTGTGCAGCAATGAGGATAATCCTCAAGTTACGGACCCAGTCCGTGTAATTGCTACCATCATCTTTCAACTTAGCTTTCTCAAGGAACGCATTAAAATTCAACGGAACAACAGCACGAGCCATCTATCTACAACAAACATAAACAAGCAAAATACTATCAGGTACTGAGTTCATGATAAATTTAAGTTCAATTAATCATATTACTACAGAACTCCCACTTAGATGGACATCCCTCTAATCATCTAAGTGATCACGTGATCCAAATCAACTAAACCATGTCCGATCATCACGTGAGATGGAGTAGTTTTCAATGGTGAACATCACTATGTTGATCATATCTACTATATGATTCACGCTCGACCTTTCGGTCTCAGTGTTCCGAGGCCATATCTGTATATGCTAGGCTCGTCAAGTTTAACCTGAGTATTCCATGTGTGTAACTGTTTTGCACCCGTTGTATTTGAACGTAGAGCCTATCACACCCGACCATCACGTGGTGTCTCGGCACGAAGAACTTTCGCAATGGTGCATACTCAGGGAGAACACTTCTTGAAATTTAGTGAGAGATCATCTTATAATGCTACCGTCAATCAAAGCAAAATAAGATGCATAAAGGATAAACATCACATGCAATCAATATAAGTGATATGATATGGCCATCATCATATTGTGCTTGTGATCTCCATCTCCGAAGCACCGTCATGATCACCATCGTCACCGGCGCGACACCTTGATCTCCATAGTAGCATCATTGTCGTTTCGCCACCTATTGCTTCTACAACTATGGCTACCGCTTAGTGATAAAGTAAAGCAATTACAGGGTGTTTGCATTGCATACAATAAAGCGACAACCATATGGCTCTTTCCAGTTGCCGATAACTCGTTTACAAAACATGATCATCTCATACAATAAAATATAGCATCATGTCTTGACCATATCACATCACAACATGCCCTGCAAAAACAAGTTAGACGTCCTCTACTTTGTTGTTGCAAATTTTACGTGGCTGGTACGGGATGAGCAAGAACAGTTCTTACCTACGCATCAAAACCACAACTATAGTTCGTCAAGTTAGTGCTATTTTAACCTTCTCAAGGACCGGGCGTAGCCACACTCGGTTCAACTAAAGTTGGAGAAACTGACACCCGCCAGCCACCTATGTGCAAAGCACGTCGGTAGAACCAGTCTTGCGTAAGCGTACGCGTAATGCCGGTCCGGGTCGCTTCATCCAACAATACCGCCGAACCAAAGTATGACATGCTGGTAAGAAGTATGACTTGTATCGCCCATAACTCACTTGTGTTCTACTCGTGCATATAATATCTACGCATAAAACCAGGCTCTAATACCATTGTTGGGGAACGTAGTAATTTCAAAGAAAATCCTACGCACACACAAGATCATGGTGATGCATAGCAACGAGAGGGGAGAGTGTTTTCCACGTACCCTCGTAGATCGAAAGCGGAAGCATTAGAACAACGCGGTTGATGTAGTCATATGTATTCATGGCCCGGCCGATCAAGCACCGAAAATACGGCACCTCCGAGTTCTAGCACATGTTCAGCTCGATGACGTCCCTCGAACTCCTATCCAGCCGAGTGTCGAGGGAGAGTTCCATTAGCACGACGGTGTGGTGACGATGATGATGTTCTACCGTCACAGGGCTTCGCCTAAGCACCGCTACAATATTATCGAGGAGGACTATGGTGGAGGGGGCACCGCACACGGCTAAGAGATCAATGATGTGTTGTTGTGTCTAGAGGTGCCCCCCTACCCTCATATATAAAGGAGAAAGAGGGGAGGGGGCGGCTGGCCAGGGAGGAGGCGCGCCAAGGGGAGTCCTACTCCCACCGGGAGTAGGACTCCCTCCTTCCTTGTAGGATTAGGAGAAGGGAGGAAAGAGGAGGGAGAGAGAGGAAGGAAAGGGGGGCGCCGCCCCCCTCTCCTTGTCCTATTCGCACAAGGGGGGAGGGGCGCGCGGCCCTGCCCTGGCCTCCTCCCCTCTTCTCTACTAAGGCCCATTAAGCCCCCGGGGGGTTCCGGTAACCTCCCGGTACTCCGGTAAAATCCCGATTTCACCCGAAACACTTCCGATATCCAAATATAGGCTTCCAATATATCAATCTTCATGTCTTGACCATTTCGAGACTCCTCGTCATGTCCGTGATCATATCCGGGACTCCAAACAACCTTCGGTACATCAAAATTCATAAACTCATAATATAATCGTCATTGAAACTTTAAGCGTGCGGACCCTACGGGTTCGAGAACTATGTAGACATGACCGAGACACGTCTACAGTCAATAACCAATAGCGGAACCTGGATGCTCATATTGGCTCCTACATATTCTATGAAGATCTTTATCGGTTAAACCGCATAACAACATACGTTGTTCCCTTTGTCATCGATATGTTACTTGTCTGAGATTCGATCGTCGCTATCCCAATACCTAGTTCAATCTCATTACCGACAAGTCTCTTTACTCGTTATGTAATGCACCATTCCGTAACTAACTCATTAGCTACATTGCTTGCAAGGCTTATAGTGATGTGCATTACCGAGAGGGCCCAGAGATACCTCTCCGACAATCGGAGTGACAAAACCTAATCTCAAAATACGCCAACTCAACATATACCTTTGGAGACACCTGTAGAGCTCCTTTATAATCACCCAGTTACGTTGTGACATTTGGCAGCACACAAAGTGTTCCTCCGGTAAATGGGAGTTGCATAATCTCATAGTTGTGGGAACATGTATAAGTCATGAAGAAAGCAATAGCAACATACTAAACGTTCAAGTGCTAACCTAACGGAATGGGTCAAGTCAATCACATCATTCTACTATTGATGTGATCTCGTTAATCAAATGACAACTCATGTCTATGGTTAGGAAACATAACCATCTTTGATTAATGAGCTAGTCAAGTAGAGGCATACTAGTGACATTATGTTTGTCTATGTATTCACACATGTGTCATGTTTCCAGTTAATACAATTATAGCATGAATAATAAACATTTATCATGATATAAGGAAATAAATAATAAATTTATTATTGCCTCTAGGGCATATTTCCTTCATCCACATCCTCTAGTCCATGCCACTTCATTGTTGAAATCATCTGAAACATACTAGGTAAAAGTGTTAGTCCAACAAGAGATATGTTGACATTAATTACCAAAATCACCCAGGGAGCACTTGTGCTTTCAGTCCACCAAACCCATCTAGCCATCCGGTTACCTCCGTTAATATCCATGGACACCGTACCCTAAAAAAAATCCATGGACACCATGCTCCAGTACATGCAATGCAAGATAAACGATAAGTAAAGGCAGCACAGGGGAGCGGAGGGAAGTGCTAGCTCCACCACTGTACCCAAAGGTTACTAGGTGTTTTTATTTTCTTTTGGACCTTCCAAAAGAATACTAAGTTAATTAACTTGAATGATTAATTTTCATATTTTTTAAAGTACTTGCTTTGTAAACAAATATAAGACGTTTCGGTTTTGCTATTTTTCTGATACCTGATTTTTTTGTTGCATCAATCAACTTGCTGGAGAAGAATCAATCTTAGGGGGAAGGCATGACCTCACCATCTTTGTTAGAGAAAAGCCACAACCCCATTGTCTATCTTAGGGGTGGGGTGCAGGGGATCGACAAAGTTTATCACCGGTGGTGCGAGGCTTAGAGAGATGGTAGAGCGGCGACGGCTAGCAACTGGCGCGGGGAGGGGGGTTGAGGGGAGCGCAGGGCAGTGAGGCGGTGTGCAGTAGCGCTCACCGGGGAGGAGGGGTGTGGAGGCAGGCGGATGGGGTGGGATAGGCTGGCGGTTGCACAAAAGGTGGATTAAATCATGATTGAGAGGAGGAAAGAAGGTTGGGAGAAGGAAGATTAAGTTTGAACGGTTGGATTTAGATCCGACGGACAGGAAACTAAGTGACTGATGCCAAAAAGAAATTGTTTTTTAGGTATGCCAAAAAGAATTTTAGGTACCTGACATTTAGAAGATCCCAAGAAATTTTAGATCGACGTAGTGAGGCCAACTCCACCACAGGACCCAAATCGTTTGCAAATGTTCGTATGGGGTAAAAAGTGCATCCAATGGGCGGACCCAAATGGACCAAGTCATTCGCGGATGTCCGTTTTTGTCCGGCCCAACCCCAAACATGACGCAAATTTGCGCAGCAAATGGGTGTCCGCGGACACGGGCGGACGGTCTCATCGTCCGCTGCATCCGCCCGCTGGCCCACGAATCAATGAGTGCCTTCTCGACTCGATAGCCTCGCTGCTCGCCAGCCCCGCCACCACAGACCCCGCGCCAACCGCTCGCCGCAGCCGCGCCGGTCGGGCAGCCGCCCCGCCGCGCATGCCAGCCTCCCACCGAGTGCGCCTGCCGATGCTGCGCTCCGCCGCCGTCGCTGGAGGCCACGTTCACGGTGGAACCACGTCCACGCCATCGCTGGAGGCCATGTCCACACCGGGACCATGTCCACACCGTCGCTGGAGGCCACGTCCACGCGGCGCGCGGCGAGAAGTAGCGCTCCAAACGGACAGATGTCCGTGTTTGTTTGGGGTCGCCTGATGGAGTTGGCCTGATCTAATACATCTTATATTTTTCCTAAAATCTAAAAAGCGGCCGGCCACCAACTAACAGACACGGGCGGCTGATTCCTGGCCGTTCGATCGTGCCAGCGATCGCGCCCAGATCCGCCAGGTGCCACTGGTCTGGATTGGCCCCGCACCGTGGTCGTGGGCGGTTGTCCATATCCGGACGTGGGCAGGCCCACCTGTAAGCGGTAGAGGAGGGGAGTAGTCGGGGTCCTGGGCGGCGGTTTTCGAAATGCATGCCTGAAATCCCTCGCCACAGCGTGCTCTCTCCCCATTCTGTCTTTGTCTTCCACCTCGCCATCCTCTCCACCAAACGGGGCGTCGCGGCTGAGTGCTCAGATTGGCGGCGGCTTGCGGGTGGTTCTCCTCGCGGGGGAATCGCTGGTGCTCCTCGCCGTCGGAGGTATGCTCGCTCTCCACTTCTACATGCTTCCCCTTCCTCTCTCTATCTCGCGGAGCGCGGATGGTGCCGAAATGTGAGGGAAATGCTCTCTAGGGTTCAGGAACGGCGCGAACTACCCCCGCTTATCCTCGATTTTGGTCACGTTGAGTTCCCTTCTCCTATCTTGTAGCACGCGCCCAACAGTGGTCGGGATCTACAAGGAGGCGTAGTTCCCCTTCAGGGGTGGCTGGCCAGGGTCAACGTGTAGTTGGCCAGGGTACGCGGTAGTCGTTAGGTAGAAGGGATGCATGTCCACGATGCCCATTGCGATTTTAGGGCGATTTGGCTGTTTAGTTCATGTTCCGTTCAATTTTGCAGAGGTTTGAGATCTGTTCATGATTCTTAGTCATTCTGCAAGTTGCATTAGATGTGCGCAATGTTGTGTGCAATGCATTGGCTGATTTTGTAGTTGGTGTTCGGTAATTTAAGTGGTTAGTTGCACAAAATTCTGCTCAGTTGGCTGTGTCCATATAGTACTTGGTTGTCCATATGCTCTGCAGTTGCAGCAGTTGTTTTGGTCAGTTGGCTCACTGTTTGTACTAGTTGGTTGTCTATACAGTGTTCAGTTGCACAAGTTGCCTGCTCAGTTGGCTGCATCACTTTTACTAGTTGGCGGTTCATATGTTATACACTTTGTGCTAGTTGCTCTATTTAGTTGGCTTTGCTGTTTCCCCCTCTGCTGTGTGCAACTAGGGACTCTTGTTTGTGCAATTTAGCACCAATGCTTGCTAGTTTTCCAATATAGTCTACCCAATCCACCAGCCTTGTGGTGGTTGTGGTGGTTCATGTGTTTTCTCCTGCTTTGTGCAACTAGGGCCCCTTGATTGTGCAAATTAGTACCAATGCTTGCCAATTTTCCAATTTAATTTTTCTCAATGTGCAAGTCTTTGTTGTGGATGTGGTTGTTTTCATGTGTTTCCCCTCATGTGAAACTAGGGACGCTTATTTTTGCAAATTAGCACTGATGGTTGCTAATTTTTCAATATAGTATACCTAATTGTTTTGCTGGATTTTTTGCTTGTTCTAGTTTGCACAAGTTATCTTACTGAGCTTGTTGCCTTTAGTTAACTATTTTCTGCCTAGTTATTACTTGTCACAGTTGGCAAGTAATACCTAGGCAGAAAATAGTTAGTTGGCTTATATGTTGTCCAGTTTGCACAAGGTTTACTGCCCAGTTGGCTGCATCAGTAGTAGTTGGTTGTCCACATGTTTTTTGTTTTTTTGCATTTTGTGTCCTGCTTATGTGTAGATGTCTGCAGATCAAAGCAACCATCTATGATTTCTCTAGTTTGTTTTCGCACCTTCTAACTATGTTTGTTTTGTTGTATTTCCTCCCGCAGGGCAAAAATGATGATAATAGGAGGAGATGCAGATGGCAATGAAGAAGATGTATTTTTTCACTTTTTTTTGTGTGTTGAGTTGTTTTCAACTTATGCACGTATGCTAATGTCCTTTTTTTCATGTTTTCTTTTTGGGTTGCTTAATCAACGTTCTGGAAGTTAGTCGCTTCGCCGGAACTCGAAGCGTCTTGCTAATCGCCAGCCACGACCTGCACGGAGTGTTGAGCAGGGAGAGGATGTTGAGGTATGTGGCATGCTGATGACACAAGCCCATTTTTCGGTTTTGTTTGGGTCATATAACATTTTTTTATTTTTTTTCCCATGCTCATGTTTTTTATTTTTTTCTTAGGATGCTGACCAGTTCCGTGTTGTAAAGCGGACTAGATGTGCGGCACTTGGAAAGGGAGTTGAGTCATCTTCTAGGGTAAGTAAATTCTCGAATATAAGTGTTTCTCTCTTTTTAGACGCTGATGAAATTATGCAGCAGTTCTCACCACTATTTTTGTTTTTAGTTTGTGAATAACAACCTTGTAGTTGACATCTCTAGTCATCTTGATCTAAATACAGTTGACATTGGTTGGCATTAGTTGGCATCTTGTAGTTGACAAGTTGGCTTCTTTATAGTTGACATCGCTGGTCATTTTTTTGTGCAGGCAGCAGTTGCTAGAGGAGTTGTCGCATCTTCCGCAACAGACGCTGAGGTATGTGGTTTTTTTGTGTGTGTTTATGAGCTATTGAACAGTTCCTTGCAAACCTTTTTTTTAGTTGCTATTATCTTGCTGCAATATCATTTCTTATTGTTGCACATCCGCTAGAACTTTTTGTAGTTGCCAGGTATCATATATTTTCTTAGTTTTTTTTGAAGGTTGCACACTGGCAGTCTTTCAGTTGTCCTCATGATCTTTATTAGTTGCACAAATACATCATATTAGTTGGCATGATCCATTTTATGAATATATAGCTTTTTCCAATACTGATCCAAATGATGATTGCTAGATTTTTTTCATTCTTGTTTTTTCTCTTGTTTTTAATGTTTCCTTAATGTTTTTATATCTCATCAACAGGCCAGCGGTGAAGGAGTTGAGGTGGCTGCAGGGGAAGATGTGGAGCGACCATCACAAGCGGGCAGGATAAGGGCATCACCAGCGTGGTTTGCAAATTTCAACGCCTCTCTAACCCCACCACAGAAGTCAAAGCTAGTTTCGAGGTTGTTCGGGGGGCTATTGAACTTATCAAACACACTTCCAGCGGACCTCACTAAGTTCCTGGTGCAGTCCTACCAGCCACAGACCTCTGAAATGGTTTTCCCAGGAAGGGGAAGGATCCGTGTCGATGCTGACAGTGTTCACATGGTATTTGATCTCCCAAACAGGGGTCAAAAAGTCAGATATTTAGTTGATAAGGATGGCACTAGGAGATTCAGACAGGCTTTCAACATACCTGGAGATTCTCATCCCCAGATCACTACATGGCTCAAGATGATTTAGGATATGGCTGGAAGAACGGATGACACATTCTTTATGGCCTGGCTTGCGGTTGCCTTTAGCACTTTTCTAGCACCAACCACGACCTTGAAGCTCAGCCCAAAGTGCTACGGACTTGTGCTAGATCATCAAATGCTCAAGAACACAAACATCTGCCTCTTTGTAGCAGAACACATTAATGAAGCTTTCCGGAACGTGGACCAGGAGAAGCAAACTGTCTGCTGCTGCTTGTATCACTTGATGGTTAGTGAAAACAACCACTTCCATCTGTTCTTGAGCTGATGACCACCGCCTCTACCATCGCGGGGGCAGTACGCCAGCTATGGAGGAAGAATTACCCAAAGTTCAGCATCGAGCACTTCCAGATTATTGACATTGACGTACCGAAGCAGCTCGGCAAGTAAGACAATAAGCATGGCTCTCTTCTCAATTTCTTACCATCATTTTGTAGTTTTTAAATTTTTCTACATGTGCAATCTTTAGTTTTTTAAGACACAATACTAGTCTGCAATTTGTTTATCATTTTTATGAGTTTCTAATGGATTATCTAGCCAGTTGCAGAGTGGCACATAAGTAGTTGTACACTGGCACATAAGCAGTTGCACAGTGGCACATAAGCAGTTGCATAGTAGAACATAAACAGTTGCACAGTAGAACATAAGCAGTTGCACAGAGTGCATTATCTTTATTATTTTTAATTTTATGTGACAAATTTTCTTTCTTGCCCATCGCAGTAATGAGTGTGGGCTGTTCAGGAAGCCAATTGCCCAACTACGAACCCAAGGAAGTACTCAACATCAGGAAGAAGCTGGCATATGATTGGG
This sequence comes from Triticum aestivum, assembly GCF_018294505.1. Lineage (NCBI taxonomy): Eukaryota > Viridiplantae > Streptophyta > Magnoliopsida > Poales > Poaceae > Triticum > Triticum aestivum. Next base: position 706,145,795 of record NC_057801.1, read on the forward strand.
TCACCAGCGTGCACAATACCGCCCCATGGAGGAAGTTGCTGAGATACGACAAGGACTAGGTTAGTACTCTTTTTCTTTCTCTGCTCCATGGAGGAAGTTGCTGGTTTGCACAATTTTTAAGCAGATTTTGTAGTTTGCAAGTCAATATCATCACTTTTGTTGATACATTAGGAGCATTGGACATACAATTGTTCAACAACTAAATATTTAACCAGTTGCCAACAAAGGCACAAATAGCAACCTTTTTTACACAATGCATGAACTAATTCAAGGAGCATAAATTAGATAAAGAGAAATCATAGATGCTGAATGTGTCCACTTGGTCCCAACATTGCTAAAAAAATCATTCTTTTCCTTTTTTGTCTCAAAGTTACAAACGATGAAACATAATCACAATAGCTTGAGTGGACACACACCAGTAGTGTGATCTGTAGATTGGCACTGGCTGCATTTGTTTTTCTTCTTTGGGTGTAGCTCCAGTGCCGATTTGTACCGTCAACTCTTTGCCCTACCCTTTGTAGTAGATCTTGGAGGATCCCTGGGCACAAAATCATCAGAAGCTTGTGCAGGGGATGCAGCCTCCAACGGGGCAGTAGGACCATCACGATCACCTGTGTAATAATCATATAAAAAAATTAGTATTTTTTTGTTGTGCAACCAGCACTAATGTTCTCTGCAACCACACAACCCATATTGTGCAACTAACTGGTTGCTGTGTGCAAGTTAGGTTGAAAAAACACCTGTAGTAGCATGACCCGTCATGGTACTTGGATTGTAATCGCCTATGGGCAGAACAGGAAAAACAAGTTAGATTTTTAGCTTGATCCTCAAACTAACACAACGCACGCAACTAGGCAGCATGTTCTGTGCAACTGGGCACTATGATATGTGCAACTGAAGTCACACACCCTAGTTTTGTTGGGAGTTGGGGAAGGCATTTTACCTAGGTGATGAGCCCCCTGAGTCCTGCCTGTAGGTCCATTGGGAGTAGCACGCAGGGCACTGCTAGTTGGGCCAGGCGGGGGAGGAGGTCTTTGAGGGTTGGCATCACCTATAGCCAGAACAGGACAAACAAGTTAGTTGTGTTATCTTTGATGCTCGAACTAACACAGCGTGCGCAAATAGGTAGCCTGTTTTCTGTGCAACTGAGCACCATGATGTGTGCAACTTGATTTACAGACCTAGTTTGATGGGGAGTTGGGGCAGGTAATTACCTGGACGATGAGCCCCCTGAGTGCTGCTTGTAGGGCCATTGGGAGGAGCACGCGGGGGAGGAGGTGGCAGAGGATGCCGTGTACAGCCAGTAGGTGGAGGAGGTCCTTGAGGGTTGACATCACCTATATCCAGAACAGGAAAAACAAGTTAGTTGTGTTATCTTGATGCTTGAACTAACACAACATGCGCAACTAGGTAGCCTGTTCTGTGCAACTGGCCATCATGATGTGTGCAACTGGGCACAATGATGTGTGTAACTGAAGTTACACACCTAGTTAGATCAGGAGTTGGGGCAGGTAATTACCTGGATCATGAGCCCCCTGATTACTGCCTGGAGGTGGAGGAGGTCCTCGAGGGTTGCCATCATCTGATGGCCCCGTGGCAGCAGTCGGTTTTTTCTTTTTCTTGGACTTGTTCAGGTGGCCGATCTTGGTACGTGCTGCGCGCATATGCTTGTATACAATAGCTTGTGCTAGATCAGAACCACTCGCAAACTTTGCTAGTTTCTGAAAATCGTATATCATGTTCCTCTCCCTTATCTGCTTCTTTGATTGAGGAGGCATTTCATCCGGTTGCTCATAACCAGTCCCTGGCGCACTAGGTACAGCAGTAGGTGTCCACCGTCTTAGCAGGTACCTTTCCGGTATGACATCAACTCCAATATGGGTGAACACCTTGAGGATGTGGCAACAGAGAATGCCGTCCTTGTCCATTTTACAGCACTCACACAAATAGGAACCCCCCTCCACCCTTGCCTGCACCAAGTAGTTTCGAGAACCATATTTGGCAACAAATTCCTGGTTCGGTCTGAGCTCAAATATATCAGCACCAACTTGGAATGCATTATAACGTCCAATCAGCTCAAACTCTTCTCTGAACTTGCGGTAAAGGTCCCTAGTATAGGTTTTGTAAGCTTGCTTCTCTATTGGGAAGTTGGACCACAGCTCAATCTCAAGGTGTTCTATCCTCTAATCATTGCAGCCTTCCTTGGCAAGGATGTGGTTCTGGATTTTTTCATATTGCTTGACAAAGTTCAGCATTGAGTTGTGTGGGTTCACATATCTTTTCAGGACGGCGTTGAACCCCTCACTACGCTGTGTAGAATGTAGGAATGGGAAGAACCTGTGTTTGAAGTAGCACGGCACCCAAGTTGACCTGTATTCGTACAACTTCTCAAAGTACGTGTGTGTCATAGCCTCGTACTTCACCATTAACCCAACCCAATTCTGCTCAAACTCGTCTATAGTGAAGCTGAAGTCAACACACTTGTTGAAATCATCAAAGAGTCCTGGATTCCGGCACAACAACCAACCAACTTTTTCCCGAGCCTTTTTCATGATGTGCCATCGACAACAGCGGTGCACGGTGGTTGGAAAGATGCTCTGTATTGACTGCCTCATTGCACCATCCTGATCGGTGATGAAGTTGTCAGGAGGTTTGCCATCCATAACCTCTAGGAATGCTCCAAAGACCCAATCAAAGCTCGATGCCAACTCCTGCCTCACAAACGCGCAACCCAGCATGAAAGATTGGCCATGTCGGTTTATTCCTATGAAGGGCGCGAACGACATATTGTACATGTTGGTCATGTAGGTGGTGTCAAACGATATGCAATCGTGGTACGCCTCCGCATAAGCTTTTCGAGCTAAGCCATCCACCCAAAATATATTGACAACTCCATCCTCTTCATCATATTTCACCTTATAGAAGAAGTCTGGATCGGTTTTTTGTATATCCTTGAAGTGCGCAATTGTCTCAATCAGATCACCCTCCTTTGTGTCATCTCTACGGAAACTTGTACAAAGATTTGTTATTGCCTTTGGTCCGAATGGCACCATTGATACGTCTCCGTCGTATCTACTTTTCCAAACACTTTTGCCCTTGTTTTGGACTCTAACTTGTATGATTTGAATGGAACTAACCCGGACTGACGTTGTTTTCAGCAGAATTGCCATGGTGTTGTTTTATGTGCAGAAAATAAAATTTCTCGGAATGACCTGAAACTCCACGGAATATCTTAGAATAAATAATAAAAAATCCTCGCCAAAGATGAAGACCAGGGGGCCCACACCCTGTCCACGAGGGTGGGGGCGCGCCCCCTACCTCATGGGCCCCCTGGTGGCCCTCTGACGCCAACTCCAACTCCATATATTGGCTTTCGGGGAGAAAAAAATCAGAGAGAAGAAATCATCACGTTTTACGATACGAAGCCTCTGCCAAGCCCTAATCTCTCTCGGGAGGGCTGATCTGGAGTCCGTTCGGGGCTCCGGAGAGGGGGATTCATCGCTGTCATCATCATCAACCATCCTCCATCACTAATTTCATGATGCTCACCGCCGTGCGTGAGTAATTCCATCGTAGGCTTGCTGGACGGTGATGGGTTGGATGATATTTATCATGTAATCGAGTTAGTTTTGTTAGGGTTTGATCCCTAGTATCCACTATGTTTTGAGATTGATGTTGCTATGACTTTGCTATGCTAAATGCTTGTCACTAGGGCCCGAGTGCCATGATTTCAGATCTGAACCTATTATGTTTTCATGAATATATGTGAGTTCTTGATCCTATCTTGCAAGTCTATAGTCACCTACTATGTGTTATGATCCGGCAACCCCGAAGTGACAATAATCGGAACCACTCCCGGTGATGACCATAGTTTGAGGAGTTCATGTATTCACGATGTGCTAATGCTTTGTTCCGGTTCTCTATTAAAAGGAGGCCTTAATATCCCTTAGTTTCCAATAGGACCCCGCTGCCACGGGAGGGTAGGACAAAAGATGTCATGCAAGTTCTTTTCCATAAGCACGTATGACTATATTCGGAATACATTACTTTTCCAATAGGACCCCGCTGCCATGGGAGGGTAGGACAAAATACCAAAAACATTACTTTTCCTATCTTTACTTTTGTTACCGTTACCACCACTATCATATTATTTTGCTACTAAACACTTTGCTGCAGATACTAAGTTTCCAGGTGTGGTTGAATTGACAACTCAGCTGCTAATACTTGAGAATATTCTTTGGCTCCCCTTGTGTCGAATCAATAAATTTGGGTTGAATACTCTACCCTCTAAAACTGTTGCGATCCCCTATACTTGTGGGTTATCAAGACCTTTTTCTGGCGCTATTGCCGGGGACCATAGCTCTATTCTTTGAGTCACTTGGGATTTATATCTGCTGGACACTATGAAGAACTTGAAAGACGATCGAACTACTATTTTGCCCTCAACTACGAGGGGAGGTAAGGAACTGCCATCTTGCCTTGCACTAGATTCTCCTTCTGTTATAAGTAAGCTTGCGACACCTAAACCTGCTACTGCTATGAATTCTGATATGTCGCATGTTATTGATGATGCCACTTCTGCTATGCATGATACTTATGATGAAACCACTTCTATGCTTGATACTACTGTGCCCCTTGGTGAATTTCTTGATGAGAAAATTGCTAGGTCTAGAGAAAGAGAAATTATTGCACTTGAATACAATGATGAGAGTGATGATGAAAATATGTCTGCTATTCCTGAAGGTTATCTTTTTTATGCGGAATCTTCTGCAACTATTTTTGCTTGCCAGGATAGATATGAACTTAAGAGGTTGCTAGTTAAATGGAGTAAAGAATCTTTTGGAGACAGTATGAGACCCGATCCTGCTTTTGCTACTTCACCTATTTGTGTTCCCGATAATAATTATTATGATTTTTCTGTTGATCCAGATATAATTACTTTGGTTGAATCTGATCCTTTCTATGGCTATGAATCTGAAACTGTTGTGGCACATCTTACTAAGTTAAATGATATAGCTGCCCTGTTTACTAATAATGAGATATCGCGCTACCTTTATTTGCTCAAAATATTTCTGTTCTCATTAAAGGGTGATGTTAAGATATGGTTTAATTCTCTTGATCCTGGTTGTGTGCAAAGTCCCCAGGATATGGTCTATTACTTTTCTGCTAAATATTTCCCTGCTCATAAGAAACAAGCTGCCTTGAGGGAAATATACAACTACGTGCTAATTGCAGAAGAGAGTCTCCCACAAGCTTGGGGGAGGCTTCTCAAGTTACTTAAGGCTTTGCCTGATCATCCTCTTAAGAAACCTGAAATACTTGATATCTTTTATAATGGACTAACCGATGCTTCCAGAGATTACCTGGATAGTTGTACTGGTTCTCTTTTCAGGGAAAGAACATAGGATGAAGCTGAAATTCTATTGAATAATATGTTGACAAATGAAAATAATTGGGCACCTCCTGAGCCAGCTCCTGAGCCAATTACTGAGCCTATTCCTAAACCAACTCCGAACAAGAGAGGTGTTCTATTTCTCAGTCCCGAAGATATGCAAGAGGCAAAGAAATATATGAAATAAAAAGGTATTAAAGCTGGAGATGTTAAGAATTTACCTCCTATTGAAGAAATGCATGGCCTTAATTTACCGCCTGTTGAAGACGTATATGATCTCAACTACTTATTTACTGAAGAACCCCCGATATTCCGACACAGGTAGTAAAGGTAAATTATGTCTATAGATATGATAAAGCTGAAGTCCCTCCTACTAAAATTGCTAGTCAGTGCTTGGATGAGTTTGATAACTTTATGTTTAAGCAAGATGACTTTAATGCTTATTTTGGTAGACAATTAAAACAAGATTCTTATATGATTAAACACTTGGGTGATTGTATGGCTGATATTAGAGGTGAACTTAAACTTGTTAGCAAACATGCTTCTATGGTTACCACTCAAGTAGAACAAGTACTTAAAGCTCAGAAAGAAGTGCTTGATGAAATGAATAGTAAGAAAAATGATTATGCTGTTAGAGTGGCTACTAGAACTGGTAGAATGACTCAGGAACCTTTGTATCCTGAAGGCCACCCTAAGAGAATCGAGCAAGATTCTCAGAGAAATGATATTGATGTACCTAGTTCTTCAAGAAAGAAGAAAAAGAAGAATGATAGGACTTTGCAAACTTCTAGTGAACCTATTGCTGAGTCGCCTGAGAATCTAAATGATATCTCTATTTCTGATGCTGAAACTCAATCAGGTGATGAACATGAACCTAGTGATAATGTTAAGGGCATGTACAATGCATAGCCTCAAGGTGATGCCTCGCATGCCATGTAGGATCGGATATGACGTAAAGTAGGTTCGGATAGGGAAGTGGGATCCTCTCCAGGAGGCGGGTGCTTGAGGAGAAAAAGTGTGGTCCGGTGATAAAAGCTGAAAACGTTGGAGTGAAAAGTAGAGATGCATGTATACTAACGTCTTTATTTTCTATTTCTTAATAAGGCCCACTAGTGGTAACTTGCATTGGGGAGAAAAAATAAATGTAGGTGCCTCAAATTACTTTTTGTCATGAGGCATATGTATCCATATGCCACCATTGTACATGCCGTAATGATGATGTTCATGTTGATGCTCAACCTAGTAATGATAATGATGTAGAAGTTGAAGCTGCTGTTGATCTTGATAACCCACAATCAAAGAATCAACGTTATGATAAAAGAGACTTCGTTGCTAGGAAACATGGTAAAGAAAGGGAACCATGGGTTCAGAAACCCATGTCTTTTCCTCCAAAACCATCCAAGAAAAAGGATGATGAGGATTTTGAGCGCTTTGCTGAAATGATTAGACCTATCTTTTTGCGTATGCGTTTAACTGATGTGCTCAAAACAAATCCTTATGCTAAATATATGAAGGATATTATTACTAATAAAAGAAAGATACCTGAAGCTGAAATTTCCACCATGCTTGCTAATTATACTTTTAAGGGTGCAATACCAAAGAAATTTGGAGACCCCGGAGTACCAACTATGCCATGCTCCATTAAGAGAAATTATGTTAAAACTGCTTTATGTGATCTTGGAGCCGGTGTTAGTGTTATGCCTCTCTCTTTATATCGTACACTTGACTTGAATAAGTTGACACCTACTGAAATATCTTTGCAAATGGCTGATAAATCAACTGCTATACCTGTCGGTAATTGTCAAGATGTGCCTGTTGTGGTTGCAAATGTTACTATTCTAACGGACTTTGGTATTCTTGATATTCCCGAGGATGATAGTATGTCTATTATTCTTGGAAGACCTTTTCTTAATACTGCAGGGGCTGTTATTGATTGCAACAAAGGCAATGTCACTTTTCATGTCAATGGCAATGAGCACACGGTACACTTTCCGAGGAAACAACCTTAGGTTTACAGTATCAATTCTATTGGAAAAATTCCATCGATTATATTTGGAGGTTTTGAATTTCCTCTCCCTACTGTCAAGAAAAAGTATGAAATACTTATTATTGGGGATGTCCATATCCCCGTTGAGGTAACATAGTGATATTCGAAATTTCTCCGGTTCCATGTTAATCGGAATGAGTTTGTTAACAAGACTTGATCAACCTTGTTAGTGGATTCTTTTTGATGAGCATGAGATGGATGAAACTAGAAGCACAATCTTCTGTACCCTCTTTATATTTTCTGTTATCTAGTAGAAATAAAGTAAAATAAAAAAAATTCTGTCTATTTCTCGACTTACCCGTGCAATATAAAAGTATCCCGAAAATAAAAGTCCTCAGAATGCCATGCCAATTTAATATGATTTTTTTGGGAATATTTAAGAATTTACTGTGCAAAAATCACCGCGGGGGGAGCTGCCACCTGGTCACGAGGGTGGAGGGCGCGCCCTACCCCCCTGGGCGCGCCCCCTGCCTCGTGGGCCCATGGTGGCCCTCCTCCACTTATTCCTGCACCCATCTTCTTCCTCTGTCTCACACAAACACGAAAAACCAACTCAAGCATGAGTTCCAGCCCCCGTTGCTGTGATTTTCGATCTCCTTGCTCAAATCACCTCTCGCAAAACTGCTTGGGGAGATTGTTCCTTGGTATGTGACTCCTCCATTGGTCCAATTAGTTTTTGTTCTAGTGCTTTATTCATTGCAAATTTGTGCTGCATAGGTGACCATGTTCTTGAGCTTGCATGTCAAATTTATATGTTTCCAAGTAGTTCCAATGCTTTATATAGGCTCTAGGCACTTGTAGGAGTTGTTGCTATCAATTTTATTGAAGTTGGTTCACTTTTATTTGAAGTTACTAAAAATTTCAGAAATTTCTCATAGGAAGCAATATGTTTAGGAGGATGTTCCAAGGTGGCCCCTCAAGGAAGCAAGGTCCCAGGCTTGCAATACGTGATGCTGACGAGGAACCACCAAGAGATGCTCCTGTGAGGCCCTGTGAATGGCCTTCGAAAAATTTTATGAATCAAGTGGGAATCAAAGAAGAATTTAGCGCATATTTGCGCAACGCCGGTCTTGAGGACTTTGAAGCTGACAAATGCCCCCAATATCATGATCTCACAAGTTCATTTGTGAGGAGGTTTGAGTTTTCATCTTCGCGTAATTCTCCTTCAGTCATGTTTGACCTTTATGACAAATCTTATACCATGGACTTAGAGGATTTCACTTCTGCTTGCAAACTTCCATCATGGGGTAGTGTCAGGGATCCCCCTAAATCTGAATACAGAGACTTTCTTGCTAGAATAACTATGGGGGAATCTAGAGATATAACACACGCCACTTTAGGGAGTATTCATTTTCCTGCAATACACTATTTTGCTCTCTTTATAGGTAGATGCATTAATACTAAGGATGAAACATGTCACTTGTGTGCCCCTGATCTCAGCATTCTCATAAGTGCTGTGTTTGGAGACCAATCTTATCATATGGGAGCCATCGTAGCTCGTAGGTTGCATCATAACAGATATACCGGAGATTTCTTTGGAGGAATTTATGCAACCCGCTTAGCTAATTTTCTTGAGATAGACATTTGAGAGGGTGACATGGAGTTACCCTCTACTTATTTGGATTTTGAGTCTATGGTTTCCCACCAGTTTGTTGAGAGGACTGAACCACCTCTCCAGTATCGACTAATCTTTAACAAACGGCATGTAGTCCATATTACTCTCCCTGCTCCTGCCTTCTTTGATTCTCAGACAAAAGGAAGATATATTATTACTAGAGAGGAGGCAGATGAGTACGAGGGAAGAGTGGCTGTAGCTCAGGAGGCGATAGTCGCTGCATCACAGTATGACCCCAGCTTCACCTACGGGTATCCGCCAGGCCATCCCTGGCAATAGTCCAACTTAGGCCAAAAGCCTAAGCTTGGGGGAGTACGTATTTCCCACCGACATTACATTTACGTTCACACACACTCATTGCAAGATGTCCGTGTTCATACTTTTTCACTGTAATATCCATGCTAGATTATTTTGTTTTTCCTGTTTTCTTCTTGTGTGTTTAATAAACCTTAAGAAAAACAAAAAAAAGTAGTAGTTTATTTCTTTGCTGTAGGATTAAAAAGGAAAACTCAAAAATATTTCCGGTTCTTCTTTTGCTTGTTGGGAGCTTTCCCGTGTAAATAGTTTTTATTTCTTTTCCTTTCTTTGAGGGTCGAGAAGACCATATTGAAAATGCTTAGTAGCTCTTATATGCATGATTGTTTATTTAATTTAGAGCCCATATTACTTGTCTTCTTCTGTTTATTGAATGCTTGCAGATTCCAGCTTAGTCCAATGCACGTGCACTCCTATTATTATTCACATCGTTCGTCGTGCAAGTGAAAGGCAATAATGATGATATATGATGGACTTATTGGGATGAGAAAAGCTAGTATGAATTCGACCTCTCTTGTTTTTGTAAATATGATGATTCAACGTTCCTGAGTTAGCTATTATGAAGTAACTATATTTGCAATGACATTTAGAGATTATAGTTGCTTGTGCCATGCTTGATTAGCTATGAGTTATAATGGTTTACCTTGCGTGCCAACATGCTATTAGAATGATTATGATGTGGTATGATGGGATGGTATCCTCCTTTCAATGAATTGAGTGACTAGACTTGGCACATGTTCACGCATGTAGTTGAATCAAATCAACATAGCCTTCATGATATTTATGTTCATGGTAGATTATATCCTACTCATGCTTGTATTCGGTGTAAATTAATTTTAATGCATGTTTACGACTGTTGTCGCTCTCCCAGTTGGTCGCTTCCCAGTCTTTTGCTAGCCTTCATCTGTACTAAGCGGGAATACTGCTTGTGCATCCAAACTCCTTAAACCCCAAAGTTGTTCCATATGAGTCCACTATACCTTCCTATATGCGGTATTTACCTGCCGTTCCAAGTAAATTTGTATGTGCCAAACTCCAAACCTTCAAATGAAATTCTGTTTTGTATGCTCGAGCAGCTCATGTCTCAACTAGGGCTGCCCTTACTTCCATGTTAGACGGTTATTCTCAAGAGGAGTGGACTCCGCTCCTCATTCACGAGAAAATGGCTGGTCACCGGGATGCCCAATCCCATGCTTTATGCAAACTAAATCAAAATAATTGCAAACAAAACTCCCCTTGGGACCCGTTGAATGTTGGAGGCACTCGTTGTTATGAGCAAGCCATGGATAGATGCCTGTGGAGGAGGGGGAGTATAAGCTTTACCATTCTGTTTGGGAACCGCCTATAATTTGTTTAGCATGGAGGATATCGTCATCTCATAGTTGTTGCGTTGACAGCAAAAGTATGCCGCTCAAAATGTTATTCAATCTCTATTTTAAAAACCGAGCTCTGGCACCTCTACAAATCCCTGCTTCCCTCTGCGAAGAGCCTATCTATTTACTTTTATGTTGAGTCATCATCCTTCTTATTAAAAAGCACCCGCTGGAGAGCACACTGTTGTTTGCATTCATTATAATTGGTTTATATTGGGTATGACTTGACTGGATCTCTTTTACCATGAATTACAATGTTTAGTCAGTCCTTGATCTTTGAAGGTGCTCTGCATTTATGTTTTGCAGTCTCAGAAAGGGCTAGCGAGATACCATTTCGTTATATCATGTTATGATTATTTTGAGAAAGTGTTGTCATCCGAGTTTTATTATTATGGCCCGCTAGCTGATTATGTTATTGATATGAGTAATTGTAAGACCTTTGTGTTATTGTTAGTATGGTTAATTCATAATATTTGCTGAAACTTGAATGCTGGCTTTTCATGTTACAACAACAAGAGCAAACAGAGTTTGTAAAAGTTTTTCTTTTTCTCTTTCAGTCTGTCAACTGAATTGCTTGAGGACAAGCAAGGTTTAAGCTTGGGGGAGTTGATACGTCTCCGTCGTATCTACTTTTCCAAACACTTTTGCCCTTGTTTTGGACTCTAACTTGTATGATTTGAATGGAACTAACCCGGACTGACACTGTTTTCAGCAGAATTGCCATGGTGTTGTTTTATGTGCAGAAAATAAAAGTTCTCGGAATGACCTGAAACTCCACGGAATTTCTTAGAATAAATAATAAAAAATCCTCGCCAAAGATGAAGACCAGGGGGGGCACACCCTATCCACGAGGGTGGGGGGCGCCCCCCCCCCCCGGGTGCGCCCCCTACCTCGTGGGCCCCCTGGTGGCCCTCCGACGCCAACTCCAACTCCATATATTGGCTTTCGGGGAGAAAAAAATAAGAGAGAAGAAATCATCACGTTTTACGATACGGAGCCGCCACCAAGCCCTAATCTCTCTCGGGAGGGCCGATCTGGAGTCCGTTCGAGGCTCCGGAGAGGGGTATTCGTCGCTGTCGTCATCATCAACCATCCTCCAACACTAATTTCATGATGCTCACCGTCGTGCGTGAGTAATTCCATCGTAGGCTTGCTAGACGGTGATGGGTTGGATGAGATTTATCATGTAATCGAGTTAGTTTTGTTAGGGTTTGATCCCTAGTATCCACTATGTTTTGAGATTGATGTTGCTATGACTTTGCTATGCTTAATGCTTGTCACTAGGGCCCGAGTGCCATGATTTCAGATCTGAACCTATTATGTTTTCATGAATATATGTGAGTTCTTGATCCTATCTTGCAAGTGTATAGTCACCTACTATGTGTTATGATCCGGCAACCCCGAAGTGACAATAATCGGAATCACTCCCGGTGATGACCATAGTTTGAGGAGTTCATGTATTCACTATGTGCTAATGCTTTGTTTCGGTTCTCTATTAAAAGGAGGCCTTAATATCCCTTAGTTTCCAATAGGACCCCGCTGCCACGGGAGGGTAGGACAAAATATGTCATGCAAGTTCTTTTCCATAAGCACGTATGAGACTATTCGGAATACATGCCTACATTACATTGATGAACTGGAGCTAGTTCTGTGTCATCCTATGTTATGACTGTTACATGATGAACCACATCCGGCATAATTATCCATCACTGATCCGGTGCCTACGAGTTTTTCATATACTGGTTTTCGCTTATTTACTTTTCAGTTGTTACTGTTACAATCACTACAAAATACCAAAAACATTACTTTTGCTGTCTTTACTTTTGTTACCATTACCACCACTATCATATTACTTTGCTACTAAACACTTTGCTGCAGATACTAAGTTTCCAGGTGTGGTTGAATTGACAACTCAGCTGTTAATACTTGAGAATATTCTTTGGCTCCCCTTGTGTCGAATCAATAAATTTGGGTTGAATACTCTACCCTCGAAAACTGTTGCAATCCCCTATACTTGTGGGTTATCAACCATCATCTCAGATCCATAGAACTCTGCCATTACATGCATCATACGTCCTGCATAATACAAAAACAAATAGTATATCCTTTTTTAGTTGCACGAATGCGCACACCCAGCTGCACGGTAATAGGACATGTGTTGGCACAGAAGATAATCGCAGGAAATGGACACGTAGCTGCACCTTTTTAAAAACACTTTTGCACTTTTTGCATACAGGACATTGTGTAGTTGCACAGTAAAGACAATCTAGTTGCACAACAAGCACCAAAAGTGATACACAAAACATCATGGGAAGTTGGACATCAGTTGCACAGTTAAGTCATTTTAGTTGCACAGTAGTACCATAACAGTTGCACACTGGACTGCCTAGAGGAAAACTTAATTCTTTAAGGGATATAGAAAAACACCACACCTGTAGTCAAGTTGCAGTTATACAAGATGCGCTGAAACTCCTTTTCATCAGGTGAGATGCCTTGGTGGGATCTCAAGTATTTGGATAATGAAGGTTTGTTCACGAGCGGATGATTGTGGTCACGAACAAAGTGTGTCACATCCCATCGCCCATCTATCAGCTTCACCAACATTTTCGCTTTGCACTGAGTCTGCTTTATTGTCTCGCGTTTGCGCTTCTTCTTCTTCTTACTAGTACCAGCCTCCTCTTCAGCAAATATTGGAGGTCCTTCTTCCATCTCCTCATCACTGTCAACAGATTTTGGATCTGGAATAGGGTCTAGGACATGAGGAGCCTCAGCTCCTCCATCATCAGCTTTGGGCTTCTTGAACTTGTTGCAGCAAAACTGTTGTTTTATCAATTCATTGGTGCGGGGTGTCCGTCTAGATGTGTTCATCTTGATAGAGAAACCCATCCGTAGTGCATAGCTGTTGTAGTAATCCTTAGCAATTTGAAGGCTGTCAAACCTCATGCCAACATAGGGTTCCATAGGTTGAGAACCAGCATCATCCTCTCCTTCTTCTCCTTGCACAGCTCCGTCAACAACCCCGGCTCCTAGCTCAGTCCTGGTTGGACCAGGAACATTTGCCTCGGTTCCCGTGTCATCTAGAGTATGGCTCTCTGACTGCAAAGACACCACTATAGGGGCACCACGGTCTGATGACTGGCCTGCCACATTGTCATGGCCCATAGGGTTACCATCATGACTTGCCTGCGTGTAGTAAACAGATCGACCATTTTCTGTCCATTTTCCTTGTTGTATGCTGGGTTGCTGCTGATCCGTATCATGAGGAAGCTCATTGAGATCAGGAGGCAACTCATTGAGATTAAGCATTTTTTTCCTTTTTTTGGATGCTGCCACACACTCCCTGCATATATAAAAAAGTAGAAATTGATGTCATCTATTGGTAACCACAGAAAAGAGTGTTTCAAACAACCTAAAAACTTAGTAAATAGGCAGTTGCACACCATTTTGTGACAATATTAGTTCTAAAAGCAACATGACTGTAGCATAATCTTTATTATAACAGTTATGAATTTTTTTTGTTTGCACAGAGTTGTTATGTTAGTTGCACAGTTTGTAGTAAATAGCTGGCAAGAGCATGACTTCTTTTTACTACAGAGTTTTCTGACTTTTTCCCTTTGTTTTGTTGCAATGATCTGTAGGTTTTCTGTGTTGGCAAGGAGTTGTTTCAGATTTTTCTGCACATAATTTGATGTTACATTTGAGACGGAAAATCCAGGTGAAACAAGAAAGAAGAATTGTAGGACATATTATAGTTATATATTTTTATCGCCGTTATGTTTTTAGTTCCGCTATATTGAACATATTTTTACACCGTAGCTTTGCAATAGGTGTGGGACCAGAATATATGTGTGGGAGAAGATTATATGTGTGAATATGTTAATATGGTTTGTGGCTTCATTAGCCATGGACAAATGTTCTTGTGTTTTTGCTGTCGCACTACAGATTTCTGGTTTCGCTAGAATAGACGTCTCAATTGCCAGGATGCATTTTTCCACTTGGCCAGCATACATATTCAGTTGGACATTCAATGTTTTTAGTTGGCTAGAATAGATGTCTCAGTTGGACAGGTTGCATTTATTTCAGTTTTTGGCCGACATGCATGTTCAGTTGGACAGTTAGTGTATTCAGTTGGCTAGAATAGATGTCTCAGTTGGCCAGGATACATTTTCTCACTTTTGGCCAACATGCATGTTTAGTTGGCCAGAAAACATGTTTTTATTTGCACACATACTACAGTTTTGGCTAGCATGCATGCCGAGTACACGTGTGGTACAATGCATGTTTTAGGTTTGGCTAGCATGCATGCCAAGTTGCCAAAATATAGGTTCAGTTGGCTGGGATGCATGTTCAGTTGCACATTTATGAATTTTTCGTTGCACATATCTATTGGATAGTCAATTTGTTCATTTGCAAACAATAACTACAAGTTGGTAGAATGCATGTTTAGTTTTTGGCTACAATGCTTGTTGAGTTGGCTTTAATCATGTTTTAATTGGTCAGAGAACTGGTTTTTAGTTGGCTTGTTTAACACATCCAGGTGGGAGAAACTTGTTTGGCATGCATCAAGTAGTTTTTAGCTTGTTTAACACATCCAACAGTAACATCAAGTAGGCTGGTGTGATGTGCCAGATTCACCTCTTTTTTGAAGCAGCTTCTCCATGGATTTGTCCTAGATCCATGGAGAAGGGGGTTTACATATGCCTACATATATGCAGTACAAGAAAGGGGGAAGTGAAGAGGGGCAGAGGGGGCTTACCTACTTGATGTTATTGCCTGGTATGGCTCTGACCACCCTGTCCTTAGATCTTCTTTTTTGAAGCAGCTCCTTCTTTTACTTTGGGGCTCCCATGGCGGCTGTGTAGGAGGAGGAAGAAGGGCTGGGGGGCGATTCTATTGGATCTCCTTCTGGCGTGCAGAAGAAGAAGAAGGCAGTGTGGGAGGGGCTGAGGCGTGGGGGGCGAGCGGGCGTGGGTGCGAGCCGGGGACAGCTGGCCACGTGGGGCGGTTTGCATTCTGTTGGTGGCCGCTCGATCGGTCTGTTTTGGTGGCCGGTCGATCGGTCGGGTTGGTAGTCCTTCCTTTTCTGTTTCGCGGGGAAAAGGGGATTTTCTTTTTCAGCCGGCCATTCGGTTGCACTAGTTGGCAGCCGGCCACCTACTAGACGCGTCCTATATTTTTTGTTTGCGGATGGAGTAGCCTTTTTAACGGTTTACGTATGCATCAAGTAGGTCCACTGACTTGCCCGGTAAGCCGGACCCCTGGAGTGACCACGGCGACGCGTCCTCCAATCTGCAGAAGCTACAAGTCGGCGAAGCGGCCGACTGGCACGGCAGAGAGTGTGTTCCACTGTGTTGATCCCTTCCTCCTGATAGGAACCTCCCGTTACTATAATCATTTAAAGAGCTCTGACTAACTATATATCCCGACTCGGCCAAATTAGACCCCTTCCTCGGTCGTCAACATCACTATTCCTTCTCAAACACTAATCCTTGATGTCGTACCCCCACATGCAGGCCGCAGGCCACATGAAGCTTCTTCTCCCCGTGTATATCCCCTCCTATATAATCTACCATTGCACTGCGATCTTCATACTCATTCCTAACCAGCTTAGTGCAATCTCCATCGAAATCATACACCCATCAGCCCTTTCTTGCGCTTACATACACAGTCAACGATCGATATGGCCATGGCTATGTGGAGAAAGAAGGAGACGGCCGGAGCCAGCGGCGCCGCCCCGGCATGCGTTGTTCGCTCCGCCGGCGAGGGCGGCGGGAAGATCCCGAAGGGCTACGTCCCGATGGTGCTCGTCGGCGACGCGGGAGAAAGGGAGGAAAGGGTGCTGGTTCACGTCGGGATGCTCACGGAGCCGCGCGTCCTGGCTCTGCTGGAGATGTCCGCGCAGCGGTTCGGGTACGGCCAGCCGGGCGTCCTGAGGATCCCATGCGGCGTGGAGCGGTTCGAGCAGACGGTCCGTGGCCACCGGCGGGAGATGCAGGATTCTGCGTGCGCAGCAGCACACTAGGAGAGAGCCGACCGCCACAATTTTTTTAATTTTTAATTTTTTTCGTGGGGAATGGCCACAGTTTTTTTGCTGTACAGTCGTTGAATTGCCTTTGTGGTATCAATATATATTTCTTTCTTTCTTAAACTTTTATAAGATTGTTTATAGATCACTAAAGTATTATGTTTCGTTTAGTGTTTTGTAGCTAAACATTGACATAAAGTTACTCGTTGACACGGTCGATCCTATTACTACACATTTCTTTTCTTTTTTGCGGGGGTATTACTACACATTTCAATTGTGTATATATATGAATATGAGGCTTTCTTTAACAATTGCCAAAACCATCGTAATGTCATTATCGTGCAAAAATCTCCATCCAAAATTCAAATAAAATTGAACTAAAACCACGACAATAACCATGAAACCGAGGAAGTACACAACTATAAATGTAATACCTAGTAATACATTCAACCATTCCACTAGATCGAGATGATCAAAGTGATAATGGTGAACGAGGTTTCTTCAAAATACCTAAGTGTGGTTATCGTCTTTTTCACTGTATGACTCCGACTCCAAGAGAAAAAATGGTTTACGATGTGTAACGATTGACATCAATTTGTATCCACTCTCATTGCACCTCCTAGCTATGACCATGGTGAGCATAAGCATCTATTCCCACTATGATATTTAACTCGCCTTACGCTCTGAAGCGATATTTATATATGCCTTAATTTTCAATAGGTTTTATAGGACTCCAATATGACGTTGCAGTAATCCTCCAGATTGTGCATGTTGTGCGGCGAGCCGAAGAGCGACCGAGCGCAACCATGCCATGTCGGTGAACTCCACAGAAGGCATCACCGAGAGACATGTAAAGGGTATCCTATATCTGATAATTATCAAATAAAGCAGTAATCAATATAATAATAGGACAATAAGACAGAAAGCTACCAAAAATTTATATCGTAAACCAGATTGATCGTCTTCTTCATTCGAGTGTACGCCAACTGTTGGAGGTTGAAAGTTACACCGAACCAGCAATAATGGAAACAGACACCTTGAAACGCCCTCATCATACTTAAGCTTTTGAGGTCTCAATAGTCACTTACCACTACAAACGAGATCTAATAACATTGAAGAAACATCTGTTAGGACATCACCCAAGGCAACCCAGACTTGTTATCCATTGCAGGCATTGGAGATGGACTTATTTAGAAAATTGTCAGGGCATTATGAGTTGACATTAAAAAAATGAGTTTGGCAAGGTTTGATCCTCAACTCTACCTTAATACTCTAGTGTTATCGTAGGGTGTGTCTCCAGTAGATCTTGGGGGATTTGATCGGTCGGTGCTGATCTTTGGTGGATCTTCTTGGATCTAGTCTTCGTTCGTTTGTCCACATGTTGGATCCTTCCAATTTACAATTCTCTTCATCGCAACAATTGATGTTCTGGTGTTGTTTCTATGGGGCCTTAACACGACGGCTTCCAGACTGTTTACTACAACAAGTTCTCTCTGGCTCCCATGAAGGAGGGGCGATGATGGCAATGTGCCACTTACTCGCTCCAGGGATTGCAGTCATCGCTAGGTGGTCGATAAACCTAGAAGCAATTTTGTTACTTCTGATGTTCTTTGTACTGTCATGACAGATGATGAATATATCAAAAGTTTTTCATTTGAAAACTCTTAACTTAATAATTAGACTATTCCTCCTAGATTTAACTTTCTTTCTTTATTCTATCAATAACTCAATGTTTTTTCTTGGTGATCAATAACTCAACTTAATAGACAAAACTAGTTGTTCGATAGTGTGCAAAATTAGCATAGGCCATTTTATAGGTGGTTTTCTCCTAATACTCATGTAAAATGATGAGTACATTTTCGCAGGGTGCACGCAGTACGTTTAAAACTAGCTCTTTTAGTATCAAGATCTATTCGTAAACCTATACCCCTTAAAATATATGTTTTTAAAAAAATCAAATCTATTATAAAAGTTCACGGAAAATATAAATTATCTCAAACATAATAAATTATACCGATATTCCGAGACCACCGGACAATCACTATTGCCCCAAGAACGAGCTGCTGACACATCGACCTTGTCGTGACAGCCAGGAAGTCTTTGTGCACGTGCCTCAAAGGACAAGCATCCTAGAGCCACAGTCATCGCCGTTGAATCCTTGTATAGGTTTAAAGCACTTGACATCAAATCTTGCCACATGACGAGAAAGTCTAACCTCACCTCCCCAAGGAGACGACAAAAATCTACGTCGGAGCTCTGTCGACTACGTCTAGACAAACGAACTCGAGAAGGATCGAAACTTGGAAGACAAACTCGAAGAAGCCCCACCATCCGCCCAATGCCGCACCTGCGAGGACTAAAAAACCCCAATCTAAACTACTAGCCGGAATAGAGGCACCAGGATTACCTTCCCCACCACCGGCCGTTGGAGCGGCAAGAAGAGGGGAGACGAATCCCCAGCCTCGCCGGTGAAGCCGGGAGGGAGAGTTTGCCCTAGCCGCCTAGGGTTAGGTAAGAAAAGTTGTATTCAATAATGTGAAAAGAATCTTTTTGAAAAAAAAATAGTGTCAAGAAAAAAACGAATTATTATAGGAAGACGAAAGAACGAGCGATTAATTACACCCTGGAAGACCTTTTGAAATGGCGAAAATGCCCTGGAACGGCAACGGCGCCACCGGCATCCCGCTGCGTTGACCGCCGCCGACGAGTTGACCCGAGATGCCACCTCCTCCCACGCGCCCTTTCGATCCTGCTCCCCCTCTCCACTGTTGGAACGTGCCCACGTTCCGCTCGTCAGGTGGCTAGCCATGCAGCCCGCGTCATGCGCGTCTCCAACAGCCCACGTACATCGGGCTTAGGGCATGTACAATGGTTCTATCTTAGCAATGCCACGTAGGATAGATGATGAGGTGGAGGAGAGAGAACTCATCAGAAAAGACTTGTCTTCTCTTATTTAGGAGAAGACAAGAGGTGATCTCTTAGCACAATATGTCTCATCACATTTTTAGGAATTACTAGTTATTGAAAATAAGGCTAAGATATGACTCATTGTAGACAAATTTTTTTGTCATCTCTAAATCACATGCAAGACTTAAGATAAGACTATCTTATCAACCATTGTACATGGCCTTATCTTCTCCTGCATGCTAGCGATAGCCGGATCATGCCGTTGTACTCTCCCACGTTCTCTGCTTCTCTCTCCTGTAATCTGTATAAATGTACTCTCATGGATGAATAGAAGCAAGTATGTGAGTGTGACATATCTCAACTTGGTATCAGCTACCAGCACCCCGATCCTTCTTTCTCTCAACACTTCCGCCATGCATCGTCTTCTCCGCCGCACCTGCTCGGCGGACTTCGACGCGCCGGCGTCCGCTCCGTTCGCCGCCGTTCCCATCCCCGCGGCTGTTCCTGCTGCGGCTGCCCCTTCTCAGGCTGCTCCCGCTGCCGCGGTCACCACCGCCCCGGCTGCACCCGCGCCCCGCCGTGCGCACCTCGGCGATCTGCGCAAGACGCCTGTCCCTTACGGCGTCGCGGCTCCTTCCTCGTCCACCTCGGCGCCCCGTGCAGCGCCCTCTGTCCAGCCGGCCGCGGGCATCCTGCGCACCGCCGGCAGCACCCCGTCCCACGCCTCACGCTGGGCGGCCACGGCAGCACCATCGCCAACCACCTCGGCCCGGGGCGCTCCAACGCTGGCCCTTCCTCCACTGCCGACCTCCCGCCCTCCATCGCACACTACTTCACCAGCAAACTTCACCTCGAGTCCGGTAACTACTCGCGCTGGTGTCAACTCTTTTACATCATCGCTTGCAAACATGAGGTTCAACATCATCTCGACGCCGCCACTGAGCCGCTCGGCCAGAGCGACGTGTGGCGCAAAGATGACTAGTCCATGGTGTTGTGGATGCACGACATCGTCGCCAAGGAGCTCATGGACGTCGTGGCATCTCCGGACAGCACCGCCTACAACATCTGGACCCAGCTCCACGTCCTCTTAATGGACAATCAGCCGCGCCACGCCGTCATCCTTGGCGCCGAGTTCCGGAACCTCGTCCAGGGTGACCTCTCCGTCGCCGAGTATAGCCGGAGGCTCAAGTCCCTGGCCGAGGCTCTCGAGGATGTCGACGAGCACATCTCCGATCAGGCCCTCACGCTCCAGCTCATCCGCGGCCTCAACCGCAAGTTCCAGATCATGGTGACGCTCCTCCCAATGCAGTCGCCGTTCCCCACCTTTGTGCAGGCCCGCTCTCGCCTCCTCATGGAGGAATCTCTGTCGACGAGCGGGCTCGTCTGGACGGTCGACCGGAACTCCCCGCTGCTGCACTCACCATCGGGCATGGGCCGAGTGGTGGCTCCTCTCCCTCCTCTGATCGTGGACCAGGCAGCGACTCCATCGCCAAGGGCATGCAGCAGCAGCACACCGGCGGCACGCCGGACTGGTTCCTCGACACGGGCGCTACGTCGCACGTCGCTGGTAAGACGGACCTCCTCACCTCGTATGGTTCTCCCTCATTGCGTCATTCCTCTGGCATCCTAGTAGGCAACGGTTCTCGTCTCTCCATTACAACCATAGGTTCTACCTCTCTTTCAAATTTTGCACTGAATGACGTAGTTATATCTCCTGCTATCATCAAGAACTTGATTTCTGTACGTCGTTTCATTCAAGATAATTTTTGCTCCATCACGTTTGACCCGTTTGGTTTTTCCGTGAAGGACCTAACCACGGGGAAGTTAATCATGAGGTCCAATAGCCATGGGGATCTATATCCTTTCTTCAACAACTCTGGCGTCCAAGCAGTGCTCTCCGTCGCCACCGATGACATATGGCATCTTCGTTTAGGGCATGCTAGCAATAAATCAGTTTCCATTCTCGCACGTGATTTTCTTCCAACTTGTAATAAAGAGATGCCTAGCACTTCCGTTTGCTCATCATGTAAACTTGACAAGCAGCCTCGATTGCCTTTTTCCCATTCCATTACTAAAACAAGTGCGCCCTTCCAGTTAATACATAGTGACTTGTGGACCTCGCCGATGCATAGTTTCTCTGGATTTCAGTTTTACCTCGTGCTTCTTGATGACTACTCCCACTACTCCTGGACGTTTCCATTGCGTAACAAATCCGACACCGCTGACATCATCACTCGCTTCTTTGCGTATGTTCGTACACAATTTCACATCACGATTCAATGTATGCAATGCGACAACGGTGGCAGTTCCTCACTACTTCCTTACGCGAGCTCTTCTCCAAACACGGTGTCTCCTTTCGTTTATCTTGTCCGCACACCTCACCACAAAACGGAAAAGCTGAGCGCCTCATACGCACCACCAACGACGTACTCCGTGTGCTCCTAATCCAGGCACACCTCCCACCCCCTTTTTGGGTCGAAGCACTCAATTACGCCACCTATATTCTCAACCGCCGTCCCTCCTCAACCATCAACTTCGTGACGCCTCACTTCGCTCTTCTTGGCCAGCATCCCACATACGACCACATGCGTGCCTTTGGGTGTTTGTGTTTTCCCAACACCATCGCTACTAGTTCGCATAAACTCGCTCCCCGCTCATCTCGTTGTGTTTTCCTCGGGTACCCCTTAGAGCACAAGGGCTATAGATGCCTAGATTTATCCACTCGCAAGGTGATTATTTCTCGGCACGTCATGTTCGACGAGAGTGTTTTTCCTTACTTCTCTGCCGATCACCCACGCTCCTCTGCACCTTCCCTGATCACGTTTCCAAGCTCGGGCGCGGTGCTCGACTCCGTCGTCCAGGCTCTTCACCGCGAGTTCTCTATGACCGACCTCGGCGCGCTCCACCACTTCCTCGGCATCAACGTCACCACCACTGCGCGTGGCTTGTTCCTTTCCCAGGAACAGTACGCCCTGGAGATCCTCGACCGTGCCGGCATGCTCAACTGCAAGCCCATCTCCACTCCGGTCGACACACAGGCCAAGCTCTCCACCGACACTGGCCCGCTCTTCCACGACCCGTCGCTCTACCGCAGCCTGGCTGGGGCGCTGCAGTACATCACGTTGACGCGGCCCGATCTCTCTTATGCCGTTCAACAGTGTTGCATGTTCATGCATACCCCCCGCGACTGCCACTTCCAGCTCGTGAAGCGCATCCTTCGGTATCTGCGTGGCACGACTCACCTCGGCCTCCGGATCCATCGCGACGCCGGCACCGAGCTCGTGGCTTACTCCGACGCCGACTGGGCCGGCTGCCCCGACACGCGCAAGTCCACCGCGGGCTATTGTGTCTTCCTCGGCTCCAACCTCCTCACGTGGTCATCTAAACGACAGAGCACCGTTTCTCGTTTGAGCGCCGAGGCCGAGTACAGGGCGGTCGCCAACGCCGTCGCCGAGTCGGTGTGGCTCCGCCAGCTCCTTGGCGAGCTTCACCAACCGCCATCTCGTGCCACGGTCGTCTACTGTGACAACATCAGTGATGTGTACATGTCGAGCAACCCGGTGCAACACCAACGCACGAAGCACATCGAGATCGACCTTCACTTCGTGCGCGAGCGTGTGGCACTGGGTGAGATCCGTGTTCTCCACGTACCGACGAGCTCGCAGTTCGCTGACATCTTCACCAAGGGGCC
>NC_057801.1:706169486-706222279 GCF_018294505.1 Triticum aestivum
TAGCCATCGTTATGCGCGTCTCCAACAGCCCACGTACATCGTGCTTATCTTCTCCTGCATGCTAGCGATAGCCGGCTCATGCCGTTGTACTCTCCCACGTTCTCTGCTTCTCTCTCCTGTGATCTGTATAAATGTACTTTGATGGATGAATAGAAGCAAGTGTGTGAGTGTGACATATCTCAACTTCCACCTCCCTCGCCGCGTTGAGCCGCTCGGTTGACCCGTCGCCTATTTCTCGTACGTAGGCCCTGCCTCTGCGCACGCCGCGCTGCGAGAGCGATGAGGATGGCGCTGGCGGCGGCATTCCTGCTGCTCGCGCTGCTCCCGGCGGCGGAGGCGAGTGGTCAGGTGGGCGACGAGGAGGCGGGCGACAAGGGGTGGGAGTGCAGCGGCAGCAGGCTCTGCTGCAAACGGACCATCACCGACTTCTTCAAGGCCCGCCACTCGAGGAGCTCTTCCCCAGGCGGAACGACTCCATCGCCCACGCGCCGGCTTCTGGAACTACCAGGCCTTCATCGCCGCCGCCGCGCTCTTCGAGCCCCGCGGGTTCGGCACCACCGGCGGCAAGGAGATGGGCGTCAGGGAGGTCGCCGCCTTCCTCGGCCACGTCGGCGCCAGCACCTCGTGTACGCTTCTCCCCTGTCCCGACTCTGGTTTTCCTTAATTTGCCTATCAGGGATCTCCTGAATGCTAAGCCGATGCGGGATCAGTCTAATTGCTGCTATAAACATACTCGAGCACTCCACAGGCAAACAGTACAGAGATGCTTACGAATAGGATATGCAGAGAAAGTTGACAAACATAGACACACCATCACAAAATTTCAGCATGCCCAACAGGATTTAGCTGTGCAAAATGTTCAAAGAGTCATCCCTGGCAAGTAACAGCGGAAGTTGATGAGTGACACATATAACAGGTGAAACAAGACGGATGCGTTTGCTGCAGAGGTGGAATTGTACCAAATTTTGCATGACAGCAGAATGTTGTTAAAAGATAGAGGCGTAAGGTACATATGTTGAAACTAAAATCTGTCTGTAATTGTTGAAAACTGATTGCCACACTGTGATGTGGCATGCTAATTACTACTTTCCACTGGAATAACATTTCATCAGAATAGTTCCTTATCCAGTTTCGAACTTAACATGTGCAGCTCTTCATAAGAATATGATGGATTTTGGTAAATTTTAAATGAGATCTCATTTTAAATCCATTTTGATCTGCAGAGAATATCATTGTTTAAGGTATTGGGATTGTGATACATGCTCAGAGCATCTCCAACAGACGCGCTATATAAGCCCGGTGCTGAAAAATTAGTGGTTTTTGCGCGCGTGCTACCGCTCCGGCGCTCCAGCGGAGGCGTAAAAACCGCGCGTGCTGCATAACTAGTTCAACGCGCAGGCCGAAACATCATCACACACCATTTATTTGTTGTGCCCGCTCCCGCGCGCTGGCCACTTGAGCGCCCGCTAGCAACTTCCACCTACCCCCATCCAGCCGATGGCGCCGCCGCCCCCTCGTGCCACCCCATTTGTTACGACGACCGTTCCAGCACTTCCCCGGCCTATCGCCACGTCGCCGCTGTTTCCTCCGTCTCTCTCTAGTCGCCGCCACCCCTCACGCGCGGCATTCCTCCAGCTGACAGCGCCCGCAAGGTGTTCGACAAAACGCTTGGAATGTATGTATTGCTTCAACTTCACATTTTTTACATGAATTTGGTGCATGTTGTTTGTAGTTTTTATAGCCTAGTTCAAATTGAACATTGTAGATGAGTTCGTCATATGATTCTTCCGAAGAAGAATTTGATATTGAAGAGGAGGAGGATCTTGCAATGATCCTAGCTATGCACATCAATAAAAAACCGAAGCACGATGGTTCGGTTATGGGTCAACAAAAAATTTGGAGGGATGGGATCGATGCCCACAACAGATTGATCAGGCACTATTTTGCGGATCCTCTCGTGTACCCCAAGTCGTACTTCCGGCGCCGGTTTAGGATGAGCACCAAGTTGTTCAGTCGCATTGCAGAGAAACTAGCGAGCCATGATCGGTTTTTTCAGCAAAGGAGGAATGCCGCCGAAGAGCTTGGGCATAGCACCTTTAAGAAGGTGACAACCGCTTTCCGTATGTTGGCATACGGTATCCCCGCTGATCTAGTTGATGATCACTTGTCCATGTGTGAGAGTCAAGCCATCATGTGTGTCAAGCGCTTCGCAGTCGGAATTGTGCAAGTGTTTTGCCAGGAGTATTTGAGATCTCCCAATCTCGAAGACGCCGCAAGGCTATTGGAGATGAGCAAAGCTCGCGCTTCCCAGGTATGCTTGGCTCAATAGTTTGCATGTATTGAAGTTGGAAGAATTGTCGCATGGTCAATTCCATGTCAAAAAAAGAGTTCCACTATAATCCTTGAAGCAGTGGCCGATAAAGAGACTTGGATTTGGCATGCTTTTTTTGAAATGCCTGGATCTTTGAATGACATCAACATTGTTAATCAGTCGCCACTGTTGAATAAGATTGCAAATGATGAACTGCCACCGGTGCAGTTTGTAACAAATGGCCATACATACAACTATGGCTACTATCTTGCGGATGGCATCTACCCAAAGTGGTAAAAATTTGTGAAGCCGTTGAAAAAACCGGAAGGTAAGAAAAATCTTGATTTCCACAATGCTCATGCGGCGGCTAGAAAAGATGTAGAGAGAGCTTTTGGGATTTTGCAAGCCCAATTTGCTATTGTGAGAGGATCGGCTAGATTTTGGAGTCAAATGATGCTTTGGTACATCATGCATGCTTGTGTGATCATGCACAACATGATCATCGAGAATGAGCGTGGCCAAGATTTAGACTACTCTCACTATGAGCTCTTGGGACATCCCGTGCGAGTGCGGCGGAGGGCGGCCAAGGTGGCCCGTTATGTTGCCTCCTATCATGCCATTCGACTTGCTGAAACGCATGATGATTTTCAGAAGGATCTCATCAAGGAGTGGTGGGCATGGAATGACCGACAAAGGGCATCATGATTTGTGCGTTTGATGTTGTATTGTTGAACTATTTGTTGTATTGAAAGATACACTATTTGTTTGAGTTGTAATAACGAAATTGAACTATTTATTGTTGATTTATTTTGTTTGTGTTTGATCTTTTTGATTGTGTTTGGAGTGCATATGTTGTTTACTCACGCGCGCTAAAGTTTACAGCGGCCGCTGGAGCCAGCGCTCCGCGCCGCGCAAAAGCAGGCGATCAGCGCGCCGCAAACGCTTTTTTAGCACGCCGCGTGTTGGGCGGCTGTTGGAGATAATCTCAGTGTGACTGTGACTGTTAAACATACTATTATAAATTTTAAATCCGTTCTGATATATTAGCATCAAATAAATACTGGAACTGTTACTCCTTCAGGTGGACGTTTTTATCCAAATCCAATGGCATGGGGTCTTTGCTACAAGCGTGAAATGAGCCCATACCAGAACTTCTATTGCGATGCCAGCAAGAATTATACCGCTGTGTCGAAGGAGTCGAGTACTATGGCCGAGGCGCTCTTCCTGATCAGGCCAATATATCCATTTCTCTGTTGCTGTCAATTACGAATTAACAAGTGATGATTTTGTATCTCTTGTTCAATCTGGAGGTGGATGACTCCAGTGAAGTGGAGACAGCCGTCAGCCCACGATGTCTTTGTTGGCAACTGGAAACAAGCTTGGGTCGCGGCGTGGTCTTCGGCATGGACGAAGCTAGAAAAAATGTTTGCTGGGTCAAGTCTATGGCAGTGGGGTCATCTTCAATAAATAGATAGTGTTTAATACTAATTTAATAAAGTATTTTCTGAATTCATTGGGGTCAATTGAATCCAATGCCTACCAAACAGCTTCGTCCATGGTCTTCGGTACTCGGTACTTCCAGGCACGTCCGAGGTGCTCTTCCGTGATTGCTGGTTGCTTTGAAGTTGGGGCTGCGTTGGAGAGTCCAGGTGATGACGATGACAGGCATTTGATGGTCGTTTACAGGGGGCACGGTCGGCACAAATCTTACATATTTCCCTTGTGTTGCTCGTCGTCAAAGTTGGAGCTGTCGGTTGCTTGTGCGTGTGGCCATCTGTTGGCATGTGCCGTCGTGGCTTTTGTTCCATGCCGGTGGCCAGGTTGGCCGGTGGTGCCCATGTCATGTGGGCTGTGTTGTATTGGTTTTAGCCCGGTTTTCCGTCAATTAACCGGACAATTCTCTTCTTCTTAATCAATGAAAATGGCAAGTCTTTTGCCTTGTTTCAAAAAAAAAACTAGAAACCAACCAAAAATGATATTTTGTTTAAGAGATATCCTGGATTTGGTTACCACAATGAACATAATGCATGGTGATCACATCTGCGGTCGAGGGTTCACCGACGAGATGAAATCATATCCCCTACATATATTATCTCAGCTTGATGGGAGTTAATCATGACTACTCTGGACGTAGCTTGGATTGTGCCGACCAGGTGGTATTCAATCCGTCCTCAAAGAGTTTCGGCTCATAAACAGAGCCGCTTGTCAGTGTCGGATCCACGGATGTCTCCTTTTGCCGTTTAGGTCGACCATCTGCCTTCCCAAACAGTAGAAAGCATGTCTCTGAATCTGTACAGCATTCTTTAAGCAGCTGGGAATATTATCATCGTGGGCATGCCGCCTATCTATTGGTATGAGATTTTCTTTTCATGCTTAATGAAGCACATAATTCACAATTTAAGTTTTTTAACACGTGAAAATTTGCTACTGTATCTATATTGTTAGATGAGTTTTATAGTTCATCACACCTTGCCTTGCTCCTTTTTTTTACGGCAGACTCGTTGCCTTGCTACTTTCCTGACTATGGCTGCAGAACTTTCTGAATATTCTGTGTGTTTTCTGAATTCTGTCAATGCTGTGTTCTAGTTCTGCAGTTTGGGGTACGTTTGGGCAAACAGTTTTGGAAGGCTAGGAGCACAAACTGGTACTCCCTCCGTTTCAAATTACTCGTCGTGGTTTTAGTTCAAATTTGAACAATGAACTAAAATCACGACTAGTAATTTGGAACGGAGGGAGTAGATGGTAAGATATATGGTTCTTGCAGAATTACCAAGGGACAGGTATTGACCAGCTCATCCTAGCCCTGTGCACCGTCAGTTGGGACACTACATCAGCATTTCAGTTAAGATAATTTGATCTGCTAGTGCAACATTTTTGCGATGTGATTCCTTCCAGCTGAATCTGAGTGCTTGTCTTGTCAATCGTAGATCTGTTTTTGATGATACAGTAAAAGAAAAAAACTACGTCGTCTTGAGCTTTTGATGATACAGTAAAAAAGATAACTCCGTAGCCTTGATTATTGCTAGCTGATATGGCACTTCGGAAAACTGCTCTAATGTAAAAAGAGATAAAAAGGAATCAATTCTCACGACAGATCGGAATCAATTCTCACGGAGATAAAAAGGAAACAGATCCAATCTTAATGCCAATCTTCACCAATTACAGGGACTACTATAGTAAGATAATGATCGATACAATATTTGCCTCTTTCTTTCCTCGTATATCATGAAAAAGACAAGGCAGTACTAAAACACGAAGGAACGCCGAACTAAGCCCTCGACTTCTGTTCGTCTCCGCCGTGCCTCCGAGGCAAGCCCCGCCGCGCGAGATCTCGACTCGACACAGAGCAAATCCCCTCTTCATCCTGCAGTCCTTCACTGAGGAGACCCCGCCCAGTCCCACAAGAGGCATATAGCCAACGCGGCTGCGCTAGAGTCCGACGTGCCCGGTTCTTGGCCGGGATCCGCTGCGACCGACGTCGTCGCTTTCGAGGAGAAGAAAAGGTGTCCCCGAGCCCAAGAGGAAGGGAGGAAAGCGAGGCGCATATGTTCCTGTTTGGTCAGCACATGCTTTCACATCCTCGAGAGCCTCGCCGGCCACGTCGAAACCCATGGCTCTCCTCCAGGTATGCTCCGAGTTGCCTGATGTCCTATAGGCATGCATTCTTGAGAAGAATGAGTTCACAATAAGAGAGAATTGCGAGAAGATCCGTCGCTAAAGGCATAAGTACCATTCTATGTGGGCATCGCTGATTTCGGGGTGCCGCTACGTGGCAAGGCCAAGGACCTCCGGAAGTACGAGATCTTCAAATTTGAGGTGATTCATCACCATTGGCCAATGACGGAAAGATGAGGACAAGGCGCCTGGATCACGTGTCCGCATGTACATCCCGAAGCTCCTCAAAGTCCCTGTGGACACGTGGTCCTCGCGCTTGATAAGCATTGCCCTTCATCTTTCTGCTATTGGGCAATGATGGCGAATCACCCCAAGTTTTGTCGGAGATCTCGTACTTCCGGAGGTCCTCAGCATTGCCACGTAGCGGTCCGCATAGAACGGTACTTATCCCTCACACGACAGACCTTCTCGCAAATCTGTGTTATTGTGAACTTCTTCTTGTCAAGAATGTGTCCATGAAGGACATCACTCAGCTCGGAGCGACCTGGAGGAGAGCCATGGGTTCCGACGTGGCAGACGAGGCCTTCGAGGATGCGAACCTTGTCTTGTGCCAACCAAACACGAACATATGCGCCTTGCTTTCTTCCCTCCCGGTTGGCTCAGCGCCGCTTTTTCTTCTCCTCAAAAGTGAAGACGCCCCTCGCAGCGGATCCCAGCCAAGAAGCGGACACATTGGCCTCGAGCGACTCTTCATCTTCCTTCTGGACTCTTCAATGCGGCTGCCTCTGCTGCCACTGAAAATAGAAAAATGTGAGGCAGATTTACTGTTCCTACTTTAAAATCGTCTTATTCCGTCCTATTTTAGAAACATTAAAACTGAGCTTTTTTTTTGCCCTCTCAGGTCATTATCGTTTGTATCCATTCGATCGCCACTTTTGGGCGGTTAAGAATCCTACTTTAAATCTTGCCTTGCGTGGTGCTCTGAGTTATCGAAGTTATTATGGGATCAAATTCAACGTTTGCAATGCTATGCTTGGAATTATGTGAAATATATGATGTTACTTGTTGTTCTGAAAACCCTAAGAAATACCTTCCCTACCAATGTGAGTTTATTGATAATGGAATCGTATCTTCGTATGCTAGGGGTGTTTATAATTACTATGATGTTCAACAAATTGAAGAATTTGTTGCTTTTAAGGGTGCTTTTGAAATTGCTTCTTTGATTGAAAAGTATGATGCTACTCTTTACAAATCTGAAAGTTTTGCCATACTTGAATATTGTTATGATAATTATGCTTCTAATGCCTATGTTAAACCATATATTGAGAAATTCTCCGCTGTCCAAGAAGAAAATAATATTTTGCAGGAAGCTATGGAAGAATAAATTGATGAAACTATGAGCTCATTAGATGAAAAAGATGATGAGGAGAGCGAAGAACAAAAGGAGGAAGAGCAGATTAGCTACCCGTGCCCACCTTCTAATGAAAGTAACCCTCCAACTCATACATTATTTAATTCCCCTTCGTGCTTACCGAAGGGTGATTGCTATAATGATTGTTATGATCCCCTTGATTCTCTTGAAATATCCCCTTTTGATGATGCTTGCTATGCTTGTGGTCAAGATGCCAATATGAATTATGCTTATGGAGATTGGTATGACTAGGGTTCCTACCGGGCCTTCGGCGTAGATTGTATGGGCAGGGAGGAGGGAGACGAGGGCTGGAACGGGCGCGCCGGCGATGAGGCGCCGTCGCGGCTAGGGTTTAGGTGCGGCGGCGGTTGGCTGGTGGCGGCTAGGGTTCCGGCTCCGGCAGCCGGGCAACAGAAGATGATAATATCTTTATTACTTGATCTCAAACGATGTCTTACAACTAGTATTTATAACTTTAGCCTAAGATAACTTGCCTAAAATAACTTGCCTAAGATAACTTGTGGGTCAAGCCCCTAATACTAATGCCCGGTGGGACTCTTCCTGGTATAGACCAAACCGGTCATAACATCTCTCCCCGCCCGCGCAAACAGCTCGTCCTCGAGCTGAAAATCTGGATAGTGTTGGCGGAATTCTTCACGCTGCTCCCAAGTAGCCTCCTCCTCCGGAAGGCCTGTCCACTGAACGAGGATGAACCAGACGCCACGACGGAGCTGTGCCTGCAACACCTTGGCCGGCTCTGGAAGAATGCGACCATCGGCGATGGGAGGAGCCGCCGGTGGCTCGCCACGAAAAGGCTTGAGCAGCCCCACATGGAAGACGTCGTGGATGCGAGCGCGTGCTGGAAGTTGAAGATGATAGGCCACCTTCCCAATGCGCTCCAAGATAGGGAAGGGCCCGTCGTAGCGAGGACCAAGCTTGCGCTTTGCTCGCGGGTCGAGTGACTGCGTAGAGCGGTGGAGAAGACGCAGCCACACCCAATCACCCACCGCGAACTCCGCCTCACGATGATGATCGTCGTAGTAGTGCTTGGCCAATTGCTGGGCCTGAAGGAGATGCTGACGAACCTCAGCAAGCATCTCATCATGAGTGCGGATGAGTTCACCCGCAACCTCCGTCCGAGTTGTCTCCGATCCACCGGAAGGATAGGTGGGGGTGGTCGACCATAGACCACCTCAAATGGCGTAGCGCGCAAGGCGGAGTGATAAGAGGTGTTGTAGCAGTACTCCGCCCAAGAAAGCCAGTCCACCCAAGCGCGAGGCCGATCACCTGTCACACAACGCAAATACATGGCAATGACCTTGTTAACCACCTCGGACTGTCTGTCCGTCTGAGGATGGAATGCCGTACTCAGGCGGAGCTGGACACCTGCCATCCTGAAGAGGTCGCGCCAGACATGGCCCGTGAAAACTGGGTCCCGATCACTGACGATCGAAGCAGGGAACCCGTGTAGACGGACGATGCCGTCGAAGAAGGCTCGGGCCACTAACGCCGCCATGTATGGATGGCCGAGCGCGATGAAGTGGGCGTACTTGGAAAAGCGGTCGACCACCATGAGGATGACCGACTTGCCACCCACCTTGGGAAGGCCCTCAATGAAGTCAATGGATATATCCGCCCAGACCTGAGATGGCACCTCCAAGGGCTGGAGTAACCCAGCCGGCCTCAGGGTCTCTGTCTTGTTGCGCTGGCATGTCTAACAAGACTGAACCCAGTCGCGGACCAGGGCGCGATCGCCAGGGATGTAGAAGTCGGCGCGAAGACGATGGAGGGTTTTCTACATACCCTCATGACCCGCCGAGTGGGCGAGCTGTAACACCTGGTGATGGAGATCAACATGCGCCGAAACAAAGACCCGGCGCCCATGTAGGAGTAGTCCGTCAGAGAAGCGCCAAGGCTCCTCCAGGTCGCCGGCCGTGAGCTGCTGCTGAAGGCGGACGGCGTCGTCGGCCGTCGCAGTGGCGCGGCGAATGTCGGCGAAGAGGCCGAACGTCGGCCCAGAGCGGATGCACAGGGCCGCCCCGGCGGACTCGTCGGCAGAGGAAGCAAGGTCGGAGTCTTGCACCGTGGAGGTGAACGGCAGGCGGCCCAACTCGGCCAGGCGGCTCCCGCGGACCGGTGGCCCGAAACGAAGAAGGCACAGCTCCCGGAAACGATCCCACGGGGGCATGCCGCCCTCATCCTGCTCGAGGGCGTAGTACCATGTCTGGGCGGCCCCGCGGAGATGGTAGGAAGCCAGCCAAGTGCGCTCCGACGCGGGCGTGCGCTATCCGCGGAAGAACTGGTCACACTGGTTGAGCCAGTTAAGCGGGTCGTCGGAGCCGTCGTATGTGGCGAAGTTGATCTTGGCGAACCGGGGCGTCTGCTGGTGTGGCGCGCCCTGGCCCACTGCCTTGGCGGTGCGGAGGGCGGATGATGGTGCGCGGTCCATGGTGGAAGGCCCGGCATAGTTCCCGGTGGCGCCCGACGCCTCGGGCTGCAACGGAAAACTGGACAGTGGACGAGCCTCCGGGTAGGCCGAGGGCGGCCCGTGGAGCCAGCCGGGGAGTGGCGATGGTGACGACGGGAAGCGGACCTCCTGGATCGGAAGCCCGCTCGGCGACGACCGGCCCAGGTTAGGGCTGGGTGGGGGCGGTGGAGGAACCTGCTCCGGGCCCGCTGGAAGGGATGGCGCGGCGGGAGACGGCGCGGCCGGCGCGGTCTAGTTGGGCCACTACGGCCCCGTGGTGGCGGCGAGTGGCACGGTTGCCGTCGCAAGCTTCGGCGGCCATTGTGGCCAAAGCGGCGGTGCGGCCGCCTGGGCGGGGAGCGCCGGGTAGCCTCTGGTGACGGCCCCCGGTACCGAGTACCATGGCAGCGCCTGCTGACTCGTGGCCATGGCTGGATGGATTGGTGGCGGCGGCCCGTATGAACTTGCCAGGTAGAGGCGGATGCCCTGGACCGCGGCAACGAGGTCGGTGAGGACGCCGACCATTGCCTCCAGTGTGAACTGCTGCGTCTGTGGAGGAGGTGATGGCGGCGGCGTAGGTTGGACGGGGGCTGGTGGCCGCCCGTGGCCCAGCGCGGTGCCGGGTGCCTGGAGGGGCGGCGCTGAGAGCGACGCCGTGATGCCCGCTAGGAGCGAGACCGTGGCGCCCGGCGCAGAGGCGGCGGCGGTGGAGGAGTTGGCAGCAGCGGCGGTGGTGGAGTTGACGGGCAGCGATGGTGGTGGCGGCGGTGGAGAAGACATGGTCGAAACCCGGGTACCTGATACCAAATTGGTAGGACTAGGGTTCCTACCGGGCCTTCGGCGTAGATTGTATGGGCAGGGAGGAGGGAGACGAGGGCTGGAGTGGGCGCGCCTGCGATGAGGCGCCGTCGCGGCTAGGGTTTAGGTGCGGCGGCGGTTGGCTGGTGGCGGCTAGGGTTCCGGCTCCTCAGGGAGCCGGGCAACAGAAGATGATAATATCTTTATTGCTTGATCTCAAACGATGTCTTACAACTAGTATTTATAACTTTAGCCTAAGATAACTTGCCTAAAATAACTTGCCTAAGATAACTTGTGGGTCAAGCCCCTAATACTAATGCCCGATGGGACTCTTCCTGGTATAGACCAAACCGGTCATAACAGAGATGAACTTGCTATAGTTCCTTATGTTAAACATGAAATTGTTGCTATTGCACCCACGCATGATAGTCCTATTATCTATTTGAATTCTCCCGACTACACTATATCGGAGAAGTTTGTGCTTATTAAGGATTACATTGATGGGTTGCCTTTTACCATTGCACATGATGATTTTGATGAATGTATTATGCATGTGCTTGCTGCTCCTACTTGCAATTATTATGAGAGAGGAACTATTTCTCCACCTCTCTATGTTTCCCATACTATGAAATTGCAAGAAACTACTTGTACTATGCATTGGCCTTTACTATGTGTGCATGAATTGTTCTCTTATGATATGCCGATGCATAGGAAGAGAGTTAGACTTCGTTGTTGAATGATATATGTTACTTTGTGCTCACTACTAAATTACAAATCATTGTTAATTAAAATTGCCTTTGATATACCTTGGGATCTGGGTGGATCCATTACTTGAGCACTAAATGCCTAGCTTAATGGCTTTAAAGAAAGCGCTGCCAGGGAGACAACCTGGAAGTTTTAGAGAGTCATTTATTTCAGTTGAATGCTTTCATATAGTTTAAAAACACAAAAATAAAGAGGGGAACCTAAAAACTTTTCGAAAAGGAAAGCGAAAGTGAGAAAGACAAGCATTGTTGAAGTGGGAGCTAGCCTTGGACTTTATTCATGTTCACGGAAACTTTGTGAATCTTGATTACGGAAACTTTTCAACAAAAATAATTATCCCCTTGTACAATTCCATTGTATTATAAAAATAATGTGCCAATGTTTGCCTTTAGGATATTTACAATGCTTGTTGGTTTGTACGGTGCAGGACAGAAACTTTGGCTGTAGTGCGCGATTTTACATTTTTAACTGGAACGTCATTTGGTTCTGATTCTTTTTGAAATATCTTGCTGTACAACTTGTTTATGTTTCCTAATTTTGGTAGAATTTTTGGGGTACCAGAAGTATGGTGGATGTTCAGATTGCTATAGATTGTTCTGTTTTTGACAGATTCTGTTTTTGATGCATAGTTTGCTTGTTTTGATGAATCTATCAATTTATATTAGTGGATTAAGCCATGGAAAAGTTATATTACAGTAGACACAATGCAAAAACAAAATATGAATTGGTTTGCTACAATACTTAGAGTGGTTATTTGCTTTATTATACTAACAGATCTTACCGAGTTTTTTGTTGAAGTTTTGTGTGGATGTAGTGTCTAATCGAGGATGTCTCGATATGAGGAAAAAGGAAGAGAGGCAAGAGCTCAAACTTGGGGATGCCCGAGGCACCCCAAGTAAATTTTCAAGGAGACTGAAGCATCTAAGCTTGGGGATGCCCAGGAAGGCATCCCCTCTTTCTTCAACAAGTATCGGTATATTTTCGAATTTGTTTCGTTCATGCATTATGTGCAAGTCTTGGAGCGTCTTTTGCATTTAGTTTTCATTTTTCTTTTATGCACCATGCTGGTATGATATAGTCCTTGGTTGATTTATAGAATGCTCATTGCACTTCACTTAAATCTTTTGAGTATGGCTTATAGAATGCTTCATGTGCTTCACTTATATCATTTGAAGTTGGATTGCCTGTTTCTCTTCATATAGACAACCGCCATTTGTAGAATGCTCTTTTGCTTCACTTATATTTGTTAGAGCATGGGCATATCTTTTGTAGAAAGAATTAAACTCTCTTGCTTCACTTATATCTATTTAGAGAGATGGCAGGAATTGGTTATTCACATGGTTAGTCATAAAATCCTATATAAACTTGTAGATCACTGAATATGATATGTCTGATTCCTTGCAATAGTTTTGCGATATAAAGGTGGTGATATTAGAGTCATGCTAGTTGAGTAACTGTGAAATTTAGAAATACTTGTGTTGGGGTTTGCAAGTCTCGTAGCATGGACGTATGGTGAACCGTTATGTAACGAAGTTGGAGCATGAGGTGCTCTTTGATTGCTTTCCTTATGAGTGGCACTCGGGGACGAGCGGTGGTCTTTTCCTACCAATATATCCCTCTTGGGGCATGCGTAGTAGTACTTTGCTTCGAGGGCTAAGTAGACTTTTGCAATAAGTATATGAGTTCTTTATGACTAATGTGAGTCCATGGATATACGCACACTCATCCTTCCACTTTGCTAGTTTCTATTTTACCGCACAACTTCCGCCGGTATCGTGAACCCATTATTTACCTTCCTCAAAACAGCCACCATACCTACCTATTATGGCATTTCCATAGCCATTCTGAGATATATTGTCATGCAACTTCCATCATCATCATATACATGACTTGAGCATTCATTGTCATATTGCTTTGCATGATCGTAAGATAGCTAGCATGATGTTTTCATGGCTTGTCCGTTTTTGATGTCATTGCTATGCTAGATCATTGCACATCCCGGTACACTGCCGGAAGCATTCATATAGAGTCATATCTTTGTTCTAGATATTGAGTTGTAAGTAAATAAAAGTGTGATGATCATCATTATTAGAGCATTGCCCCAGTGAGGAAAGGATGAAGGAGACTATGATTCCCCCACAAGTCGGGATGAGACTCCGGACTTTATGAAAAATAAAAGAGGCCAAAGAAGCCCAAATAAAAAAAGAGGCCAAAGAAGCCCACCAAAAAGAAAAAAATGAAAAATAAAAATGAAAAATAAAAAAAATGAAAAATAATGAGAAAAAAAGAGAGAAGGGGCAATGTTACTATCCTTTTACCACACTTGTGCTTCAGAGTAGCACCATGTTCTTCATAGAGAGAGCCTCCTATGCTTTCACTTTCATATACTAGTGGGAATTTTCATTATAGAACTTGGCTTGTATATTCCGATGATGTGCTTCCTCAAACGCGCGAGATCTTCATGAGCAAGAAAGTTGGATGCACACCCACTTAGTTTCCAGTTTGAGCTTTCATACACTTATAGTTCTTAGTGCATCCGTTGCATGGCAATCCCTACTCACTCACATTGATATCTATTGATGGGCATCTCCATAGCCCGTTGATACGCCTAGTTGATGTGAGACCATCTTCTCCCTTTTTGTCCTCACAACCACCACCATATACCACCATAGTGCTATGTCCGGGGCTTGTGCTCATGTATTGCGTAAGAGTTGAAAAAGCTGAAGCACGTTAAAAAGTATGAACCAATTGCTCGGCTCGTCATCAGGGTTGTGCATGATGGGAGTATTTTGTGTGACGAAGATGGAGCATAGCCAGACTATATGATTTTGTAGGGATGAGCTTTCTTTGGCTATGTTATTTTGATACGACATAATTGCTTGGTTGGTATGCTTGAAGTGTTATTGTTTTTATGTCAAATGATAGACTATTGCTTTGAATCACTCGTGTCTTAATATTCATGCCATGATTAGACATATGACCAAGATTATGCTAGGTAGCATTCCACATCAAAAATTATCTTTTTTATCATTTACCTACTCGAAGACGAGCAGGAATTAAGCTTGGGGATGCTGATACGTCTCCGTCGTATCTATAATTTTTGATTGTTCCATGCCAATATTCTTCAACTTTCATATACTTGGCAACTTTTTATACTATTTTTGGGACTAACATATTGATCCAGTGCCCAGTGCCAGTTCCTGTCTGTTGCATGTTTTATGTTTCGCAGAAAACCAATATCAAATGGAATCCAAATGGGATAAAAACGGATAGAGAATTATTTTGGAATATTTGGGATTTTCCGGAGGAAGAATCAACGCGAAACGGTGTCCGGGGTGGCCACGAGATAGGAGGGCGCGCCCCCTACCCCTAGGCGTGCCCTGGGCTCTCGTGGGCCACCCGTAAGGAGGTTGAGGCTCTACTTTTGCCGCAAGAAAGCTAATTTTATGAGAAAAATCTGGGCGAAAGATTCACCCCAATCGGAGTTACGGATCTCCAGATATAAAGGAAACGGTGAAGGGGCAGAATCAGGGAACGCAGAAACAGAGAGATAGATGCAATCTCGGAGGGGCTCTCGCCCCTCCCATGTCATGGGAGCCAAGGACCAGAGGGGAAACCCTTCTCCCATCTAGGGAGAAGGTCAAGGAAGAAGAATAAGAAGGGGGGCTCTCTCCCCCTTGCTTCCGGTGGCGCCGGAACGCTGCCGGGGGCCATCATCATCACCGCTATCTTCACCAACACCGCCGTCATCTTCACCAACATCTCCATCACCTTCCCCCTTCTATATCCAGCGGTCCACTCTCCCGCAACCCGTTGTACCCTCTACTTGAACATGGTGCTTTATGCTTCATATGGTTATCCAATGATGTGTTGCCATCCTATGATGTCTGAGTAGATTTTCGTTGTCCTATTGGTGGTTGATGAATTTCTATGATTGATTTAATTTGCTTGTGGTTATGTTGCTGTCCTATTGTGCCCTCCGTGTCGCGCAAGCGTGAGGGATTCCCGCTGTAAGGTGTTGCAATACGTTCATGATTCTTTTATAGTGGGTTGCGTGAGTGACTGAAACACAAACCCGAGTAAGGGGATTGTTGCGTACGGGATTGAAGGGGGGCCAATATATCTTAATGCTATGGTTGGGTTTTACCTTAATGAACGTTAGTAGTTGCGGATGCTTGCTAATAGTTCCAATCATAAGTGCATAGAATTCCAAGTCAGGGATGACATGCTAGTTGTGGCCTCTCCCACATAAAACTTGCTATCAGTCTAGTAACGTAGTCAATTGCTTAGGGACACTTTCATAACTATTACCACCACTTTTCCACACTCGCTTTATTTACTTTCTTGCATCTTTATCTAAACATCCCCTAGCTTTTATTTACGTGTTCTTTATTTTCTTGCAAACCTTTCCTTTCACACCTACAAAGTACTTCTAATTTCATACTTGTTCTAGGTAAAGCGAACGGCAAGCGTGCATAGAGTCGTATCAGTGGCCGATAGGACTTGAGAGAATATTTGTTCTACCTTTAGCTCCTCGTTGGGTTCGACACTCTTACTTATCGAAAGAGGCTACAACTATCCCGTATACTTGCGGGTCATCACCCACCATCCAGGACCGCCGCCCCGGCATCCATCTCCCTAGGAACCACCAACCAACCATGTCATGACCACCCAACCACGCTAGTAGGAGAAAAAGGCACCACCTATCACCCCTAGCCCTGCATTAGCCACGAGCCTAGGTGGGCACCCACACCCGCATCCCCAACCGGTCCCGGTGGACCAGGGGATACAAACCCAGTGACTACTGACCGCCGCTTCCACACACATGAGCGCCGCCATAACCGTGGTCCTGGGCGCCGATCTGATCGATGATATAGCAATGTTCAGGGAGCAGAACTCAGACCGGCACCACGAACAGGGTGCAAGCAAGAGGACCATAACACGAAGGCTAGCGCCAGCGCGGACCAAGTCAGCCCCCAACCTACACGCTACCGGACATCACCCTCCACCATGGACCAGGTACCCCCACCGCCACCCCTACACTGATGCCATAACGAGTGGATGACACCCCAAACAACCCACGAACCTCCACTCGACATCACTGAAGATGACCATGTGGCCGATGGCATCCCTGGCCTATGTGGGACAACACCACCAGGAGGAGCGAAGGCCGCCCGTCAGATCTGACCGTACAGTTCCAGACGGGGATGCTCGAAGCAACTTCGGCTGCTGGGGCAGCACAAAAGGCAAGCATTGCCCACCATTTGCAGCCACCACCTCCAGCCCTCGTCAAGCTCCACCAGCCAGCCACCGATCTCATCTCCACACGCCCACATCTAGGGGTAGAAGTAGTCGGAGCCACGCGTGCCACACACCACGAGCGCGAGCCCCAACACCATCCACACACTCACCTCCAGAATGACGACCACGCCAAGCCGCCGCCAGCCCCCACCGCACGCACGGGCCCCCACCCGAAGGCAAGCCAGATCCAATGCTGGGGCACCGTTCTGGTCCACCGTCCCGCAAATCCAACATGGGAGGACCCCAGGTTGCCATCTGCCTCCCGCGCCGCCCACCAGGAACCACATTGGGGCACCTGACTGCGCAAGCAACTGCCAAGAGCCACAACACGTAGCTGCCGCACAACACGCCCACCCTCAGGTCGCAGCCGCCCAGGTCACCGCATATGCCGCCGCCACTCATGCATGTAGCCACGCTGCTGGCCCTATGTGAGCATGACACCCTCACCAGGTCGGGTCATCCCGCACCAGCCCCCACGTTGAGTCTAGGAGGAAAAGTTGGTCGCCACCGCCGACACCACCAGGGCTTTGCCTCATGGCGCTTGCCAGCGGCAGCGGGGGAGGGGGAGGAGGAGGGAAGGTGGATGATGGCTAGGGTTAGCCCTGTTGATCGCCCGCGGGGGCGAGGCGAGAGGTGGGGGAGGGGATTGACCAACCAACAGTTGATTCGTTCAACTGTTCTGTTGCTGCATCTACTGGCACAAGCATATGACAAATGCATTTCCTCAAAACAAAATTTTGACCCCTTTATAAATAAAGGTACAAATGGCATAATCGATACATAGTGGTGAGGAAACCCTCAAACAAGCAGGTCGAAAAAAAGATAAAACGCCTGGGAAAATGGCACAAGTGCCACAAGCCTAACACCGAGCAACAACACACAAGAGAAGCCACCTCTAACAGACCACGTCCAAGACTACAGAAGAAGGTCGAAGTTGTGCCGCCAAGGAAAACCGCCGGGCACCGAGGACTCGAACACACCGAGCCATCTCTGAAAGAGGCCGCCTCACCATAGAGGTGGCCCCCTCACTCCAAGTTGCGGAGCGCCGCCCTGCCAGCAGACAGCAAGGAGCGAGGACGAAGACCACCAAAACCCATCTATATGATACTAGAGAAACGACTCCATCCGCTCTAAATAGACAACACAATATGCCAGAATGCAGTATACCCAGCGCCATAGGCCATCTGCAACCATGAAGAGCTGAAGTGCCTCGCCAACGCCCTCAAGAGGGTAATGACGCTAGGCGCCACCGCCGTCGAGTTCGAGAATGGGCAAAATTTTCACCCCAGCACCCTGGCCTCGTGTGGGAAACCAAAGCAACACCCCTAGAGGGAAGCAACACCTCCGCTGCCGGCACCGAATCGCAGAGCTTTCGCTCATGCCCACACAAGTGTCAATCGCGGCCCTATGGTTGCCGACACCACCCACAAGGGGGGTCGTAGCCTCCCACGCCAGGCCTCCAGATCCATACCATGGTATCCCCATCGCTGCATCTAAGACAACACCAGAGCCACCCGCCACCCCTTCCCTTGATATCCCCATAGCCAAGAGGAAGTGCCACCACCGCCGCCATGGTGTCTGCCGCAGAGCCAATCCATGCAGCCTCGCCACATAGGGTCGCCGCCTCGGCATCCAAGACAGCTCATCACCGCCACCAAAAGGAGAGAGCCGCTGAAGCCATGACATGACCGAGGGTGAGCGGAACCGCCTAGCCGAAGCACGTCCACAGTCAGGAACGACCAAGGACACCACCACTCCACGTGCAAGGAAGACCGGCCAAGATGGGAGCTCCCAGTTAGACCTCACCATCCACTCGTCCGGGGTGCGGATCCGAAGGTCTAGCCAGCATCATTGTTCGGGCAGCCATAAAGGGGCCGCCGAAATAGTAGGCCACAACAAGCGGACCGATCCAGCCCGCATCTCCTTCCACGCCCAACCCTAGATCTGCACCATCGGTCGCCAGGGACCCACACGCCACAAAAACACAACGTCGCCCAAGCCACGCCCAATGAGCACCTCCTTCATGCCGACAGGGAGAGTGTCCCGTGTCATCTGCAGCAACATAGTGCCGAACTCGAGCATGCCGGAGCTCGCTGCCACGACACCACCATGAGCGAAGTTGGCAGCCTACCGCTGCCAAATGATTTTGCTTGACTAAAAATGCAATAATATGCTCATCATTAAATAGAAGTGGGCATTGTTCATGGCAGGACGTGACCATGGGAAAGACCAAACGAACAACTGACCATATGTTGATGACATGGAAGCCACTCTACCGATTCTACTTTGGATCCAAACCAACGGTGCAATAAACTGAATAACATCAAGTGGTGAATATACGCTTCATAACGCAAAAAGGATGATAAGTCCTATCCTATTTACATGGACAACTTTTACAAAATGAGAGGAACCCTTTCTAGCTTTAACATGGATCCAACACATATGCTCAGTAAACTAAATCATATCATGTGATGAATGCATATTTCCATAACATTCAATGTGAGGTAATCCCCTCCCCCTATTCATGTCGACGACTTTGATTATTTTAGTTTCTTCCTTGCCAACATCCAGGGTGACCACAAGAGTGTCCATTAGAATGGCATTTGACATAAGGTCACCTCATCACTAAACCAAAGTGAGCAATGTTGAAGGCAGCAGCATGGCGAGGAGTACTCAAAATAATAATAGTTTGGCATAAAGTTTCACCTTGTCACTAAACCAAGTGAGCAATGTTGAAG
Source organism: Triticum aestivum (assembly GCF_018294505.1). Taxonomy (NCBI): domain Eukaryota; kingdom Viridiplantae; phylum Streptophyta; class Magnoliopsida; order Poales; family Poaceae; genus Triticum; species Triticum aestivum. Next base: position 706,188,893 of record NC_057801.1, read on the forward strand.
GCAGCAACATGGCTAAGACTAGTTAAAATAGTACTCGTAGTCATCTACCGAGTCATTAAGAAATGCTCAAACTGTTCCTTTCCTTGGAGAAATTGAGTTAATCGAGAAAAGATCTGGATTGAACTTTTCTTATGCTGATGAAATTAAATGCACGAAATCGGAACATTTTCAGACCGACACACCTTGTATGCAGTGAATAGGGCACTAACTACGACTACCAATTAACCAAAGTAGCCTAGATATACTGCCAATTCGTCGAAATGTCTGACTCACCCAAAAAATACACTATAAATATCCGTACCACTCCACCAAAAAACTCGAAATCTCAGCACTAATTCACTAGGGCTAAGGCAGCGGTTTAACTTGGATCCGCCCTCATCCGCCATGTTGAGTACCATGATTAAATTGAAAACATATGAGAGAGTAGGAATTATCCTGATTAGTCTTGTACTTCAAGAAGGTTATGTACTCATATATGTATGCCCACAAGGTTCAAGCAATAAACAACAATTCCATCAATCTCCCTCTCTATTCCCTCTAACATGATATCAGTCTAACCGATCCAAACCCTAGCCGTCGCCCGGCGCTTCTGCCTCGCGCGTCGCCTCCGGGGCGGTCGGCCTCCATGACCGCAGTCGGGGACCATGCCGCCCGTACCTAGGGTTTGTGCGTCGGACGTGTTGACCGGCTGCCCAAGAGAGTTTTTCCCCGATCGCTTGATCCGAGTTTTTCTCTTTTCCGCTGGTTGTATTGATCGGTGTTTTCTTTTGGTTTTCGATCTAAGATCGGTTCGCGTCGCCTGCCGACACCATTGACCCCGCATATCTACTCCGACACCGGCACGACCACCCGGCCTCTACTCTAACCCGGCGGTCTCGCGCGACAAGGCAGCCCGCCACGGCTGTCGTCCACGCGTTTGCTCACCCGTCGACCTGCGCCGGCCGTCGCCGCCCTGCTCCGACCAGGACTTCTCCATCACTACCCGTATCGCTGCATCTGGACGACCACCCCGCCATCTGCCTCGTTGGCCCCGTCGCCAGCTGCCGGCTGCCTCAGCCCGACCGCGTCCGGCTCGCCGTCTACCACGGGTAGGTTGTGATAGGCTCGTCGGCTGCCGCGGGCCGGTTACGTCGGGCCTGCCGGCTGCCTCAGGTGGGTTGCGCTCATCCGCATGTCGTCCCACGCCTACCATCGTCACCGGCTTCATCTCAGACTCCATCACCACACCGTCTCCACCAAGCGGTGTCCCTGACCTCGCGCGCGATCGAATTGATCACCCACCCGCCTACGGTACGACTCATCTATGTCGTGCGGCCGATCAAGCTCGTTGATGGTGCGTGCCTCCACAGGTCCCATGAAGACTGTCCCGAGTACATCATGCCCCTCCACCAATCAAGCATTGGGCTGCCGCTGCGTTGCCTCTTCGGGTCGTAACTATTGGGGAACGCAATAATTTCAAAAAAATTCCTACGCACATGCAAGATCATGGTGATGCATAGCAACGAGAGGGGAGAGTGTGTACACGTACCCTCGTAGACCGAAAGCGGAAGCGTTAGCACAACGCGGTTGATGTAGTCGTACGTCTTCACGATCCGACCGATCAAGTACCGAACACGACACCTCTGAGTTCTTGCACACGTTCAGCTCGATGACGTCCCTCAAACTCCGATCCAACCGAGCATTGAGGGAGAGTTCCGTCAGCACGACGGCGTGGTGACGATGATGATGTTCTACCGATGCAGGGCTTCGCCTAAGCACCACTACGATATTATCAAGGAGGACTATGGTGGAGGGGGGACCGCACACAGCTAAGAGATCAATCATCAATTGTTGTGTCTATGGGGTGCCCCCTTCCCCCATATATAAAGGAGTGGAGGAGGGGGCGGCCAAGGGGAGGAGACGCGCCCAAGGGGGGAGTCCTACTCCCACCGGGAGTAGGACTCCTCCTTTCCTTGTTGGAGTAGGAGAGAAGGAAAGAGGAGGAGAGGGAGAAGGAAAAGGGGGCTGCACCCCTTGTCCAATTCGGACCAGAGGGGGGGCGCATGCCTCCTTCCTTTTGGCCTCTCTCCTCTATTCCCGTATGGCCCAATAAGGCTCATATACTCCCCGGCGAATTCCCGTAACTCTCCGGTACTCCGAAAATTACCCGAATCACTCGGAACCTTTCCGATGTCCGAATATAGTCGTCCAATATATCGATCTTTACATCTCGACCATTTCGAGACTCCTCGTCATGTCCCTGATCTCATCCGAGACTCCGAACTACCTTCGGTACATCAAAACACATAAACTCATAATATAACCGTCATCGAACTATAAGCGTGCGTACCCTACGGGTTCGAGAACTATGTAGACATGACCGAGACACGTCTCCGGTCAATAACCAATAGCGGAACCTAGATGCTCATATTGGCTCCCACATATTCTACGAAGATCTTTATCGGTCAAACCGCATAACAACATACGTTTGTTCCCTTTGTCATTGGTATGTTACTGTTGGGGAACGTAGTAATTTCAAAAAAATTCCTACGCTCACGCAAGATCATGGTGATGCATAGCAACAAGAGGGGAGAGTGTTGTCTACGTACCCTCATAGACCGAAAGCGGAAGCGTTAGCACAACGCGGTTGATGTAGTCGTACGTCTTCACGATCCGACCGATCAAGTACCAAACGTACGGCACCTCCGAGTTCAGCACACGTTCAGCCCGATGACGTCCCTCGAACTCCGATCCAGCCGAGTGTTACGGGAGAGTTTTGTCAGCACGACGGCGTGGTGACGATGTTAATCTTCTACCGACGCAGGGCTTCGCCTAAGCACCGCTACAGTATTATCAAGGTGGACTATGGTGGAGGGGGGCACCGCACACGGCTAAGAGATCAATGATCAATTCTTGTGTCTATGGGGTGCCCCCCGCCCCCGTATATAAAGGAGCAAGGGGGGAGGCGGCGGCCAAGGAGGAGGGCGCGCCAAGGGGGGAGTCCTACTCCCACCGGGAGTAGGACTCCTCCTTCCCTTGTTGGAGTAGGAGAGAAGGATAGAGGGGGAGAGGAGGAAGGAAAAGGGGGCTGCACCCCTTGTCCAATTCGGACCAGAGGGGGGCTGCGCGCGTCTTTCCTTTCGGCCTCTCTCCTCTATTCCCGTATGGCCCAATAAGGCCCATATACTCCCCGGCGAATTCCCGTAACTCTCTCGTACTCCGAAAAATACCCGAATCACTCGGAACCTTTCCAAAGTCCGAATATAGTCGTCCAATATATCGATCTTTACGTCTCGACCATTTCGAGACTCCTCGTCATGTCCCCGATCTCATCCGGAACTACGAACTCCTTCGGTACATCAAAACACATAAACTCATAATATAACTGTCATCTAACTTTAAGCATGCGGACCCTACGTGTTCGAGAACAATGTAGACATGACCGAAACACGTTTTCGGTCAATAACCAATAGCGGAACCTGGATGCTCATATTGGCTCCCACATATTCTACGAAGATCTTTATCGGCCAAACCGCATAACAACATACGTTGTTCCCTTTGTCATCGGTATGTTACTTGCCCGAGATTCGATCGTCGGTATCTCAATACCTAGTTCAATCTCGTTACCGGCAAGTCTCTTTACTCGTTCCGTAATACATTATCCCACAACTAACTCATTAGTTGCAATGCTTGCAAGGCTTAAGTGATGTGTATTACCGAGAGGGCCCAGAGATACCTCTTCGACAATCGGAGTGACAAATCCTAATCTCGAAATACGCCAACCCAACATGTACCTTCGGAGGCACCTGTAGAGCACCTTTATAATCACCCAGTTACGTTGGGACATTTGGTAGCACACAAAGTGTTCCTCTGGTAAACGGGAGTTGCATAATCTCATAGTCATAGGAACATGTATAAGTCATGAAGAAAGCAACAACAACATACTGAACGATCAAGTGCTAAGCTAACGGAATGGGTCAAGTCAATCACATCATTCTCCTAATGATGTGATCCCGTTAATCAAATGACAACTCATGTCTATGGTTAGGAAACTTAACCATCCTTGATTCACGAGCTAGTCAAGTAGAGGCATACTAGTGACACTCTGTTTGTCTATGTATTCACACATGTATTATGTTTTCGGTTAATATAATTCTAGCATGAATATTAAACATTTATCATGGTATAGGGAAATAAATAATAACTTTATTATTGCCTGTAGGGCATATTTCCTTCAATTACTTGCCTGAGATTCGATCGTCGGTATCTCAATACCTAGTTCAATCTCGTTACCGGCAAGTCTCTTTACTCGTTCCGTAATACATCATCCCGCAACTAACTCATTAGTTGCAATGCTTGCAACGCTTAAGTGATGTGGATTACGCAGTGGGCCCAGAGATACCTCTCCGACAATCGGAGTGACAAATCCTAATCTCGAAATATGCCAACCCAACAAGTACCTTAGGAGACACCTGTAGAGCTCCTTTATAATCACCCAGTTACGTTGTGACGTTTGGTAGCACACAAAGTTTTCCTCTGGTAAACGGGAGTTGCATAATCTCATAGTCATAGGAACATGTATAAGTCATGAAGAAAGCAATAGCAACATACTAAACGATCAAGTGCTAAGCTAATGGAAGGGGTCAAGTCAATCGCATCATTCTCTAATGATGTGATGCCGTTAATCAAATGACAACTCATGTCTATGGCTACGAAAGTTAACCATCTTTGATTCAACAAGCTAGTCAAGTAGAGGCATACTAGTGACATTATGTTTGTCTATGTATTCACACGTGTACTAAGTTTCCGGTTAATACAATTCTAGCATGAATAATAAACATTTATCATGAAATAAGGAATAAATAATAACTTTATTATTGCCTCTAGGGCATATTTCCTTCAGTAACGCCGCCGCCCAGTGGTTCTCCCACGGCTACACGAACTCGCGCGTCGCGGCTGCATCGTCTCTTTGGGCCATATTGTCGCGTCTACACGGACTCATAGTTCACATCGTCATGTGATCAACACCCAAAGGATTTACTAGAGTCAGTAATCTAGTTCACATCGTTGTGTGATTAACACCAAAAGAGTACTAATGTGTGATCATGTTTTGCTCGTGAGAGAAGTTTAGTCAACGGGTCTGTCACATTCAGAGCCGTATGAATTTTGCAAATATTCTATGTCTTCAATGCTCTGCACGGAGCTACTCTAGCTAATTGCTCTCACTTTCAATATTTATCCAGATTGAGATTTAGAGTCATCTGGATCAGTGTCAAAACTTGCATCGACGTAACCCTTTACGACGAACCTTTTTGTCACCTCCATAATCGAGAAATATATCCTTATTCTACTAAGGATAATTATGACCAATGTCCAGTGATCTGCTCCTAGATTACTATTGTACTCCCTTGCCAAACTCAGGGGAGGGTATACAATAGGTCTGGTCCATGGCATGGCATACTCTATAGAACCTATGACTGAGGCATAGGGAATGACTTTCATTCTCTTTCTATTTTCTGCCATGGTCGGGTTTTGAGTCTTACTCAACTTCACACCTTGCAACACAGGCAAGAACTCTTTCTTTGACTGTTACATTTTGAACTACTTCAAAATATTGTCAAGGTATGTACTCATTGAAAATCTTATCAAGCCTCTTGATCTATCTCAATAGATCTTGATGCTCAATGTGTAAGCAGCTTCACCGAGGTCTTTCATTGAAAAACTTTTATTCAAGTATCCTTTTATGCTATCCAAAAATTCTATATCATTTCCAATCAACAATATGTCGTCCACATATAATATCAGAAATGCTACAGAGCTCCCACTCACTTTCTTGTAAATACAGGCTTCTCCAAAAGTCTGTATAAAACCATATGCTTTGATCAACTCATCAAAGCGTATATTCCAACTCCGAGATGCTTGCACTAGTCCATAGATGGATCGCTGGAGCTTGCACATTTTGTTAGCACCTTTAGGATTGACAAAACCTTATGGTTGCATCATATACAACTCTTCTTTAATAAATCCATTAAGGAATGCAGTTTTTGACATCCATTTGCCAAATTTCATAAAATATAGCAATTGCTAACATGATTCGAACAAACTTAAGCATCGTTACGAGTGAGAAAATTTCATCGTATTCAACACCTTGAACTTGTCGAAAAACCTTTTGCGACAAGTCAAGCTTTGTAGATAGTAACACTACTATCAGCATCTGTCTTCCTCTTGAAGATCCATTTATTTTCTATGGCTTGCCGATCATCGGGCAAGTCCACCAAAGTCCACACTTTGTTCTCATATATGGATCCCATCTCAGATTTCATGGCCTTCAAGCCATTTCGCGGAATCTGGGCTCATCGCCGTTTCCTCATAGTTCGTAGGTTCATCATGGTCTAGTAACATGACTTCCATAACAATATTACCGAAGCACTCTGGTGCGGATCTTACTCTGGAAGTCCTACAAAGATCGGTAGTAACTTGATCTGAAGCTTCATGATCATCATCAATTAGCTTCCTCACTAATTGGTGTAGGAATCGCAGGAACTGATTTCTGTGATGTACTACTTTCCAATAAGGGAGCAGGTACAGTTACCTCATCAAGTTCTACTTTCCTCCCACTCACTTCTTTCGAGAGAAACTCCTTCTCTAGAAAGGATCCATCTTAGCAATGAATAACTTGCCTTCGGATCTTTGATAGAAGGTGTACCCAATAGTTTCCTTTGGGTATTCTATGAAGACGCACTTCTTCGATTTGGGTTTGAGCTTATCAGGTTGAAACTTTTTCACATAAGCATCGCAGTCCCAAACTTTAAGATATGACTACTTTGGTTTCTTGCCAAACCACAGTTAATAAGGAGTCGTCTCAACGGATTTTGATGGTGCCCTATTTAAAGTGAATGCAGCTGTCTCTAATGCATAACCCCAAAACCATTGTGGTAAATCGGTAAGATACATCATAGATCGCACCATATCCAATAAAGTGCGGTTATGACGTTCGGACACACCATTATGCTGTGGTGTTCCATGTGGCGTGAGCTGTGAAACTTTTCCACATTGTTTTAAATGAAGGCCAAACTCGTAACTCGAAAATTCTCCTCCACGATCAGATCGTAGAAACTTTATTTTCTTGTTACGATGATTCTCCACTTCACTCTGAAATTCTTTGAACTTTTCAAATGTTTTAGACTTATGTTTCATTAAGTAGATATACTCATATCTGCTCAAATCATTTGTGAAGGTCAGATAATAACGATACTCGCCACAAGCATCAACACTCATTGGACCGTATACATCAGTATGTATTATTTCCAACAAGTCAGTAGCTCGTTCCATTGTTCCGGAGAATGGAGTTTTAGTCATCTTGCCCAAAAGTCACGGGTCGCAAGCATCAAATGATTCATAACCAAGTGATTCCAAACATCCATCTTTTATGGAGTTTCTTCATGCTCTTTACACCGATATGACCCAAACGGCAGTGCCACAAATAAGTTGCACTATCATTATTAATTTTGCATCTTTTGGCATCAATATTATGAATATGTGTATCACTACGATCGAGATCCAACAAACTATTTTCATTGGGTGTATGACCATTGAAGGTTTTATTCATGTAAACAGAACAACAATTATTTTCTGACTTTAAATGAATAACCATATTACAATAAACATGATCAAATCATGTTCATGCTCAACGCAAATGCCAAATAACATTTATTTAGGTTTAACACTAATCCCGAAAGTATAGGGAGTGTGCGATGATGATCATATCAATCTTGGAACTACTTCCAACACTCATCATCACTTCACCCTCAACTAGTCTATGTTCATTCTGTAACTCCTGTTTCGAGTTACTAATTTTTTTTAGCAACCGAACAAGTATCAAATACCCAGGGGCTACTATAAACACTAGTAAGGTACACATTAATCACATGTATATCAAATATACCCTTGTTCACTTTGCCATCCTACTTATCTACCAAATATTCAGGGCATTTCCGCTTCAGTGACCATTTCCTTTGCAGTAGAAGCACGCAATTTCAGGCTTTGGTCCGCTTTGAGCTTCTTCATGGGAGTGAAAACTTGCTTGCCATTCTACATGAAGTTCCCTTTCTTTCCCTTTGCCCCTTTCTTTTAAACTATTAGTCTTGTCAATCATCAACACTTGATGCTCTTTCTTGATTTCTACCTTCATCGATTTCAACATCACGAAGAGCTCGGGAATCATTTTCATCATCCCTTGCATACTATAGTTCATCACGAAGTTCCAGTAACTTGGCGATGATGACTAGAGAACTCTATCAATCACTATATTATCTGGAAGATTAACTCCCACTTGATTCAAGTGATTGTAGTACCCAGACAATCTGAGCACGTGCTCACTAGTTGAGCAATTCTCCTCCATCTTTTAGCTATAGAACTTGTTGGAGACTTCATATCTCTCAACTCGGGTATTTGCTTGAAATATTAACTTCAACTCCTGGAACATCTCATATGGTCGATGACGTTCAAAAACGTCTTTGAAGTCCCGATTCTAAGCCGTTAAGCATGGTGCACTAAACTATCAAGTAGTCATCTTATTGAACTAGCCAAACGTTCATAACGTCTGCATCCGCTCCTGCAATAGGTCTGTCACCTAGTGGTGCATCAAGGACATAATTCTTCTGTGCAGCAATGAGAATAATCCTCAGATCACGGATTCAATCCGCATCATTGCTACTAACATCTTTCAACTTAGTTTTCTCTAGGAACATATATAAAACATAGGGAAGCAACAACGCGAGCTATTGATCTACAACATAATTTGCAAAATACTATCAAGACTAAGTTCATGATAAATTTAAGTTCAATTAATCATACTACTTAAGAACTCCCACTTAGATAGACATCCCTCTAATCATCTAAGTGATCACGTGATCCAAATCAACTAAACCATAACCGATCATCATGTGAAATGGAGTAGTTTTCAATGGTGAACATCACTATGTTGATCATATCTACTATATGATTCACGCTCGACCTTTCGGCCTCAGTGTTCCGAGGCCATATCTGCATATGCTAGGCCCGTCAAGTTTAACCTGAGTATTCTGCGTGTGCAAAACTAGCTTGCACCCGTTATAGATGGACGTAGAGCTTATCACACCCGATCATCACGTGGTGTCTGGGCACGACAAACTTTGGCAACGGTGCATACTCAAGGAGAACACTTTTATCTTGAAATTTAGTGAGAGATCATCTTAAAATGCTACCGTCAATTAAAGCAAGATAAGATGCATAAAAGATAAACATCACATGCAATCAATATAAGTGATATGATATAGCCATCATCATCTTGTGCTTGTGATCTCCATCTTCGAAGCACCGTCATGATCACCATCGTCACCGGCGTGACACCTTGATCTCCATCGTAGCATCATTGTCGTCTCGCCAACTATTGCTTCTACGACTATCGCTGCCGCTTAGTGATAAAGTAAAGCAATTACAGGGTGATTGCATTGCATACAATAAAGCGAAAACCATATGGCTCCTGCTAGTTGCCGATAACTCGGTTACAAAACATGATCATCTCATACAATAAAATATAGCATCACGTCTTGACCATATCACATCACAACATGTCCTGCAAAAACAAGTTAGACGTCATCTACTTTGTTGTTGCAAGTTTTAGGTGGCTGCTACGGGCTGAGCAAGAACCGTTCTTACCTACGCATCAAAACCACAACGATAGTTCATCAAGTTAGTGTTGTTTTAACCTTCTCAAGGACCGGACGTAGCCACACTCAGTTCAACTAAAGTTGGAGAAACTGAGACCCGCCAGCCACCTGTGTGCAAAGCATGTCGGTAGAACCAGTCTCGCGTAAGCATACGCGTAATCTCGGCCCGGGCCGCTTCATCCAACAATACCGCCGAACCAAAGTATGACATGCTAGTAAGCAGTATGACTTGTATCGCCCACAACTCACTTGTGTTCAACTCGTGCATATAACATCAACGCATAAAACCTAGGCTCGGATGCCACTGTTGGGGAACGTAGAAATTTTAAAAAAATTCCTACGCACACGCAAGATCATGGTGATGCATAGCAACGAGAGGGGAGAGTGTGTCCATGTACCCTCGTAGACCGAAAGCGGAAGCGTTAGCACAACGCGGTTGATGTAGTCGTACGTCTTCACAATCCGACCGATCAAGTAACGAACACGGCACCTCTGAGTTCTTGCACATGTTCAGGTCGATGACGTCCCTCGAACTCAAATCTAGCGAAGCTTTGAGGGAGAGTTCCGTCAGCACAATGGCGTGATGCCGATGATGATGTTCTACCAACGCAGGGCTTCGCCTAAGCACCGCTACGATATTATCGAGGAGGACTATGGTGGAAGGGGGCACCGCACACGGCTAAAAGATCAATCATCAATTGTTGTGTCTATGGGGTGCCCCCTTCCCCCATATATAAAGGAGTGGAGGAGGGGGCCGGCCAAGGGGAGGAGACGCGCCCAAGGGGGAAGTCCTACTCCCACCGGGAGTAGGACTCCTCCTTTCCTTGTTTGAGTAGGAGAGAACGAAAGAGGAGGAGAGGGAGAAGGAAAAGGGGGCTGCACCCCTTGTCCAATTCGGACCAGAGGGGGGGCGCAGGCCTCCTTCCTTTTGGCATCTCTCCTCTATTCCCGTATGGCCCAATAAGGCTTATATACTCCCCGGCGAATTCCCGTAACTCTCCAGTACTCCGAAAATTACCCGAATCACTCGGAACCTTTCCGATGTCCGAATATAGTCGTCCAATATATCGATCTTTACGTCTCGACCATTTCAAGACTCCTAGTCATGTTCCCGATCTCATCCGGGACTCCGAACTACCTTCGGTACATCAAAACACATAAACTCATAATATAACCGTCATCGAACTTTAAGCGTGCGGACCGTACGGGTTCGAGAACTATGTAGACATGACCGAGACACGTCTCCGGTCAATAACCAATAGTAGAACCTGGATGCTCATATTGGCTCCCACATATTCTATGAAGATCTTTATCGGTCAAACCGCATAACAACATACGTTGTTCCCTTTGTCATCGGTATGTTACTTGCCCGAGATTCGATCGTCGGTATCTCAATACCTAGTTCAATCTCGTTACCGACAAGTCTCTTACTCGTTCCGTAATACATCATCCCGCAACTAACTCATTAGTTGCAATGCTTGCAAGGCTTAAGTGATGTGGATTACGCAGTGGGCCCAGAGATACCTCTCCGACAATCGGAGTGACAAATCCTAATCTCGAAATACGCCAACCCAACAAGTACCTTCGGAGACACCTGTAGAGCTCCTTTATAATTACCCAGTTATGTTGTGACGTTTGGTAGCACACAAAGTGTTCCTCTGGTAAACGGGAGTTGCATAATCTCATAGTCATAGGAACATGTATAAGTCATGAAGAAAGCAATAGCAACATACTAAACGATCAAGTACTAAGCTAACGGAATGGGTCAAGTCAATCACATCATTCTCTAATGGTGTGATCCCATTAATCAAATGACAACTCATGTATATGGCTAGGAAACTTAACCATCTTTGATTCAACGAGCTAGTCAAGTAGAGGCATACTAGTGACATTATGTTTGTCTATGTATTCACACATGTACTAAGTTTCCGGTTAATACAATTCTAGCATGAATAATAAACATTTATCATGAAATAAGGAAATAAATAATAACTTTATTATTGCCTCTAGGGCATATTTCCTTCAGTAACGCCGCCGCCCAGTGGTTCTCCCGCAGCTGCACGGACTCGCGCATCGCGGCTGCGTTGTCTCTTTGGGCCATATTGTCGCGGCATGCGGTCCTCGCCGCCGCCCGAGGCCATCCCCGTGGCTGCATCGACCCGCGCCTCACTTCTGCGCCGCCCCTTCGGGCCGTAGCACCGCAGCACACGGTCAATGCCATCGCCATGAGGTCTTCCGATTGTCGCCCTGACCCTCGCGTTGCCGCTGCGTCGCCCTATGGGCCGTAGCGCCGCGGCGCGTGGTCCCTTCTGTTATCCCCGCGCATCGACTTCCACGTGGTATGCGTCGTGCCGCCTCCCTTAGAGGGGGAACGCCATCGTACAAGCTAGTATTCGTCACGCTATCGGGCTCTTCCTCGCCTACTTCGAGCATCGTCGTCGCGCTCCTAACCCAGCCACCGCCGCCGCTCGCTCACCCGAGCCGCTTCGCCCATCCACCCCTTCGTCTTCGTCCAGCACCAGCTCATCGCCAGCGTCGTTGTCATCTTCCCCGACCACTTCGTCTATTCCAACCACCATTGGCGACATTAGCCCCATGCCGATTGGCGCCACAACCGTCGTCGAGTCCTTCTCTGTTGGTCACTCTGATTCCTTGACATGGCGTACAGCTCATGCAGACCCCCGTGTACGCATGCCTAGTGCTGGCAATACCAATGCGTGCCTTCGTCCCCGATGTGTTCCCAGGCCTAGCAAGCTTGGAGTGGCGCATCATCAACATCGACTATATCCGTTTACGCGTGCCTGGTATTGGCAACACCGATGGGTGCCTTCATCAACAACGTCTTCTTCCAGGCGAACCTCTACTTCGACACCACTGCGCCCGTAACTAACTCGGTGTCTCCTTGCAACCGCGGCTCCACGACGACTTCCTAGACACTGGCCTCCCCGACTCAAAATTGACCACATCGTTCTTTGCACGTCTACCTTTACCAAGGCTACACCATCCTACGCTCTCGGCTACCTCAACAAATGGCACAAAGGGTTACCGCCTTACTTGAGCAACCCCATCGGTTTCCACTCCAGCCATAACTTCCGCGGTGCATCGACCGTTACGACTGTGGGGTGATAATCCACAAGTGTAGGGGATCGCAACAGCTTTAGAGGGTGAAGTACAACCCAAATTTATTGATTCGACACAAGGGGAGCCAAAGAATATTCTTGAGTATTAGCAGTTAAGTTGTCAATTCAACCACACCAGGATAACTTAGTATCTGCAGCAAAGTATTTAGTAGCAAGAGTGGTATGATAGTAATGGTAACAGTAGCAACAGAAAAGGTAAATGTTTTTGGGTTTTTGTAGTAGTTGTAATAGTAGCAACAGAAAAGTAAATAAGCGAAGAACAATATGTGAAAAGCTCATAGGAAATGGATCAATGATGGATAATTACGCCGGATGCGATTCCTCATGCAATAGTTATAACATAGGGTGATATAGAACTAGCTCCAATTCATCAATGTAATGTAGGCATGTATTCCGTAAATAGTCATACGTGCTTATGGAAAAGAACTTGCATGACATCTTTTGTCCTACCCTCCCGTGCCAGCGGGGTCCTAGTGGAAACTAAGGGATATTAAGGCCTCCTTTTAATACAGAACCGGACCAGAGCATTAACACATAGTGAATACATGAACTCCTCAAACTATGGTCATCACCGAGAAGTATCCCGATTATTGTCACTTCGGGGTTGTCGGATCGTAACACATAATAGGTGACTATAGACTTGCAAGATAGGATCAAGAACACACATATATTCATGAAAACATAATAGGTTCAGATCTGAAATCATGGCACTCGGGCCCTAGTGACAAGCATTAAGCATAGCAAAGTCATAGCAACATCAATCTCAGAACATAGTGGATACTAGGGATCAAACCCTAACAAAACTAACTTGATTACATGGTAAATCTCATCCAACCCATCACCGTCCAGCAAGCCTACGATGGAATTACTCACGCACGGCGGTGAGCATCATGAAATTGGTGATGGAGGATGGTTGATGATGACGACGACGACGATCCCCCTCTCCGGAGCGCCGAACGGACTCCAAATCAGCCCTCCCGAGAGGGATTAGGGCTTGGCGGCGGCTCCGTGTCGTGAAACGTGATGAAACTTTCTCCTTGATTTTTTTCTCCCCGAGACGGTATATATGGAGTTGGATTTGAGGTCGGAGGAGGTCCGGGGGGCCCACGAGATAGGAGGGTGCCCCCCTAGGGGGTGCCCCCCCTGTGTCGTGGACAGCCCGTGGGCCCCCTAACCTTGATTCTTTCACCAAAAAATCTTATTAAATCTGAAAAGTGCCTCCGTGGATTTCCAGGACATTCTGAGAACTTTTCTTTTCTACACATAAAATAACATGATGGCAGTTCTGCTGAAAACAGCGTCGGTCCGTGTTAGTTTCATTCAAATCATGCAAGTTAGAGTCCAAAACAAGGGCAAAAGTGTTTGGAAAAGTAGATACATTGGAGACGTATCAACTCCCCCAAGCTTAAACCTTTGCTTGTCCTCAAGCAATTCAGTTGACAAACTGAAAGTGATAAAGAAAAACTTTTACAAACTCTGTTTGCTCTTGTTGTTGTAACATGAAAAACCAACATTCAAGTTTCAGCAAATATTATGAACTAACCATACTCACAATAACACATAGGTCTCACAATTACTCATATCAATAGCATAATCAGCTAGCGAGTCATAATAATAAAACTCGGATGACAACACTTTCTCAAAATAATCATAACATGATATAACAAAATGGTATCTCGCTGGCCCTTTCTGAGACAGCAAAACATAAATGCAGAGCACCTTTAAAGATCAAGGACGGACTAAACATTGTAAATCATGGTAAAAGAGATCCAGTCAAGTCATACCCAATATAAACCAATAATAATGAATGCAAATGACAGTGTGCTCTCCAGCGGGTGCTTTTAATAAAAAGGATGATGACTCAACATAAAAGTAAATAGACAGGCCCTTCGCAGAGGGAAGCAGGGATTTGTAGAGGTGCCAGAGCTCGATTTTAAAATAGAGATTGAATAACATTTTGAGCGGCATACTTTCGGTGTCAACGCAACAACTATGAGATGGCTGTATCTTCCATACTACATGCATTATAGGCAGTTCCCAAACAGAATGGTAAAGGTTTATACTCCCCCAACCACCAACAAGCATCAATCCATGGCTTGCTCGAAACAACGAGTGCCTCCAACATACAACAGCCCTGGGGGAGTTTTGTTTAATTATTTTGATTTGCTTTGATCTTTTTGGATCATGGGACTGGGCATCCCGGTTACCGGCCCTTTCTCGTGAATGAGGAGCAGAGTCCACTCCTCGTGAGAATAACCCACCTAGCATGGAAGATATAGGCAGCCCTAGTTGAAACATGAGCTGCTCGAGCATACAAAACATAATTTCATTTGAAGGTTTGGAGTTTGGCACATACAAAATTACTTGGAACGGCAGGTAGATACCGCATATAGGAAGGTATAGTGGACTCATATGGAATAACTTTGGGGTTTAAGTAGTTTGGATGCACAAGCAGTATTCCCGCTTAGTGCAGGTGAAGGCTAGCAAAAGACTGGGAAGCGACCAACTGAGAGAGCGACAACAGTCGTAAGCATGCATTAAAATTAATTCACACCGGATACAAGCATGAGTAGGATATAATCCACCATGAACATAAATATTGTGAAGGCTATGTTGATTTGAGTCAACTACATGCGTGAACATGTGCCAAGTCGAGTCACTCAATTCATTCAAAGGAGGATACCATCCCATCATATCACATCATAATCATTCTAATAGCATGTTGGCACGCAAGGTAAACCATTATAACTCATAGCTAATCAAGCATGGCACAAGCAACTATAATCTCTAAGTGTCATTGCAAATATGTTTATTTCATAATAGCTGACTCAGGAACGATGAATCATCATATTTATAAAAACAAGAGAGGTCGAGTTCATACCAGCTTTTCTCATCCCAATAAGTCCATCATATATCATCATTATTACCTTTCACTCGCACGACCGAACGAAGTGTATAATAAGAAGAGTGCACGTGCATTGGACTAAGCTGGAATCTGCAAACATTCAACTCAAGAGAGAAGACAGGTAATATGGGCTCTAAATATAAATAATCAATCATGCATATGAGAGCCACTAAACATTTTCAATATGGTCTTCTCGACCCCTAGAAGAAAGAAAAGAAAATAAAACTATTTACACGGGAAAGCTCCCAACAAGTAAAAGAAGAACGATAAATCTTTTTGGGTTTTCATTTTAATTTCTACTACAAGCAAGGAAATTAAAATAACTAATGTTTTTGGTTTTTCTTAAGGTTTATCAAACACACAAGAAGAAAACTAAAAAAGAGATTTAAACTAACATGGATAATACAATGAAAGAGTATGAGCACCGACGACTAGTGTGTGAACATGAATGTAAAGTCGGTGAGAAATACGTACTCCCCCAAGTTTAGGCTTTTGGCCTAAGTTGGTTTAATACCAAGGACCGCCTGGCTGATATCCATAAGTGAAACTGGGATTGTACTGAGATGTAGAGGCAACGACCTCCTGGGCAGCAGCGTGTTGGCGAGCTGCTTCCATTCCCATCTCATATTCAGTGGCTTCTTCCCTGGTGATAACATATCCTCCTCTTGCCTGATAATCAAAAAGGTAGGGGGCAGGAAGAGTGACAGGGACGACGTTGCGTCTATCATAGATTAGTCGATAATGGAGGAATTGTTCATTCCTCTCAAGAAATTGATGATCAAACATAGCTTCTTTATCTAAATAAGCAGGAGGTACAATCATATCCCCCTCTCGTGGAGCTATATTAAGAAAATTAGCCACACGGGTTGCATAAATTCCTCCAAAGAAATTTCCCTTTTTACTATTATTATGCAACCTACGTGCAACTATTGCCCCCAAGTTATAACCTTTGTAACCAGACACAGCACTCTTGAGGACACAAAGATCAGGAGCACACAAGTGACTTACTTCGTCCTTACCGTTAATGCATTTACCAATAAAGAGAGCCAAGTAATGTATAGCAGGAAAATGAATGCTCCCTATGGTAGCTTGTGCTACGTCCCTAGATTCTCCCACAGTAATACTAGCAAGAAAATCTCTAAATTCAGATTTGTGAGGATCATTG
Organism: Triticum aestivum; assembly: GCF_018294505.1. Classification (NCBI taxonomy): domain Eukaryota; kingdom Viridiplantae; phylum Streptophyta; class Magnoliopsida; order Poales; family Poaceae; genus Triticum; species Triticum aestivum. The sequence goes on from NC_057801.1 coordinate 706,205,792, forward strand.
ATATTACCCCACTGAGGGAGTTTGCAAGCAGTCGTGAAATCCTCTAAATCCATGGTATAAGATGTATCATAAATATCAAACATAACACTAGGAGAATTATGCGAAGAAATATATTCGAACCTCCGCACAAAGGAATCAGTCAAATGATAATATTGAGGACACTTATCTTGTAAGTAGTCCTCCAGCTCGGCATTACGCACATACGCGTCAAATTCCTCCTTGAAGCCTGCTTCAACCATAAAATCATCGGATGGCCACTCGCAAGCCCGTACATTTGCGTCCCTTGGCAAATTAACATCTTGTTCACGTATAGCAATCCTGGGCCCTTTCTTTGCCGAGGAACCACCTTGGTACATTCTTCTAAGCATATTTCTTTTTCTGAAAATTTCTGAAATTTTAGTAACTTCAAAATAAAAGTGCATAAAACTAAACAAGATTGATAGCAACTACTCCTACAAGTGCCTAGAGCCTATATCATGCATTGGAATTGCTTGGGACCTCAAAAATTTAACATGCAAGCTCAAGAACAGGGTCACCAAGGCAGCAAGGATTTGCAATGAATAAAGCACTAGAACAAAAACTAATTGGACCAATGGAGGAGTCACATACCAACCAACAATCTCCCAAAGCAGTTTTGCGAATGGAGCTTTGAGCTAAGAGATCGAAAATTGCAGCAAAACGAGCTAGAACTCGGGCTTGAGCTGGATGGGGATTTTTTTTGGGTAGAAGATGAAGTGTGTCGGTGCTGGCATAAGTGGAGGGGAGTCACCAGGGGGCCACGAGACAAGGGGCGCGCCCTACAAGGGGGCGCCCTCCTCTCTCGTGGCCTGGTGCTTGGCCCTCCTGCAGTGTTTTCAGTGCCTAAAATCCTCAAATATTCCAGAAAAAATCATACTAAATTTGCAGGGCATTTGGAGCACTTTTATTTTCGGACTATTTTTTTATTGCACGGATAAATCAGAAAACAGACAGATAATACTATTTTTCTTTATTTATTCTAAATAACAGAAAGTAAAAGGAGGGTACAGAAGGTTGTGCCTTCTAGTTTCATCCATCTCGTGATCATCAAAATGAATCCACTAACAAGATTGATCAAGTCTTGTTAACAAACTCATTCTGAATAACACGGAACCGGAGAAATTTTGAATAACACTAAGTTACCTCAACGGGGATATGAAAATCCCCAACAATAAGAATATTATACTTTTTCTTGATAGTAGGGAGAGGAAATTCAAAACCTCCAAAAATGATAGTTGGAACTTTTTCAATAGAATTGATGCTATGAACTTGAGATTGTTTCCTCGAAAAGTGTACCGTATGCTCGTTACCCTTAACATGAAAAGTGACATTGCCTTTGTAGCAATCAATAACAGCCCCTGCAGTATTAAGAAAAGGTCTACCAAGGATAATAGACATACTGTCATCCTCGGGAATATCAAGAATAACAAAGTCCGTTAAAATAGTGACATTTGCAACCACAACAGGCACATCCTCACAAATACCGACAGGTATAGCAGTTGATTTATCAGCCATTCGCAAGGATATTTCAGTAGGTGTCAACTTATTCAATTCAAGTCTACGATATAAAGAGAGAGTCATAACACTAACACCGGCTCCAAGATCACATAAAGCAGTTCTAACATAATTTCTTTTAATGGAGCATGGTATAGTTGGAACACCCGGATCTCCAAGTTTCTTTGGTACTCCACCGTTAAAAGTGTAATTAGCAAGCATGGTGGAAATTTCAGCTTCTGGTATCTTTCTTTTATTTGTGATGATATCCTTCATATATTTAGCATAAGGATTTGCTTTAATCATATCAGTTAAGCGCATACGTAAGAAAATGGGCCTAATCATTTCAGCAAAGTGCTCAAAATCCTCATCATCCTTTGACTTGGATGGTTTAGGAGGAAAGGGCATGGGTTTCTGAACCCATGGTTCTCTTTCTTTACCATGCTTCCTAGCAACAAAATCCCTCTTATCATAACGTTGATTCTTTGATTGTGGGTTATCAAGATCAACAGCAGGTTCAATCTCTACATCATTATCTTTGCTAGGTTGAGCATCAACATGAACATTATCATTAATATTATTACTAGGTTCATGTTCATCACCTGAGTGCATTTCAGCATTAGAAATAGAAATATCATTGGGATTCTCAGGTGTGTCTACAGTTGGTTCACTAGAAGCCTGTAAGGTTCTATCGTTTTTCTTCTTCTTCTTCTTAGAAGAACTAGGTGCCTCTAAATTATTTCTCTGAGAATCTTGCTCGATTCTCTTAGGGTGGCCTTCAGGATACAAAGGTTCCTGAGTCATTCTACCAGTTCTAGTAGCCACTCTAACAGCAAAGTCATTTTTATTATTCAATTCATCAAGCAAATCGTTTTGAGCTTTGAGTACTTGCTCAGATTGAGTAGCAACCATAGAAGCATATTTGCTAACGCGGTGAAGTTCATCTTTAACTCTAGCCAGATTATCACCTACGCGTTCTATCTCGAAAGCACTATTCTTTAACTCTCTACCAACATAAGCATTAAAACTTTCTTGTCTAGCCATAAAGTCATCAAATTCATCTAAGCATGGGCTATGAAATTTGGTAGAGGGTATTTCAACTTTGTCGTATCTATAGAGAGAATTTACCTTCACTACCTATGTCGGGTTATCAAGACAATGTAGTTCTTCAGGCGGTATATTCAGACCCTGTATTTCTTCAGTAGGAGGTAAATTCTTAACATCTTTAGCTTTAATACCTTTTTCTTTCATTGATTTCTTTGCCTCTTGCATATCTTCAGGACTGAGAAATAAAACACCTCTCTTCTTCAGAGTGGGTTTAGGAATAGGTTCAGGAGTTGGCTCAATTGGTTCAGGAATTACTTCAGGAACTGGCTCGGGAAGAGTCCAATTATTTTCATTAGTCAACATATTATTCAATAGTATTTCAGCTTCGTCGACTGTTCTTTCCCTGAAAACACAACCAGCACAACTATCCAAGTGGTCCTTGGAAGAATCGGTTAGTCCATTATAAAAGATATCAAGTATTTCATTTTTCTTAAGATGATGATCAGGCAAAGCATAAAGCAACCGAAGAAGCCTCCCCCAAGATTGTGGGAGACTCTCTTCTTTGATTTGCACAAAATTATATATTTCCCGCAAGGCAGCTTGTTTCTTATGAGCAGGGAAATATTTAGCAGAGAAGTAATAAATCATATCCTGGGGACTACGCACACAACCAGGAGCAAGAGAATTATACCAAGTCTTAGCATCACCCTTTAATGAGAACGGAAATATCTTAAGGATATATAAATAGCAAGACTTGTCATCATGAGTAAATAGGGTGGCTATATCATTCAACTTGGTAAGATTTGCAACAGTTTCAGATTCAAGGCCATAAAAAGGATCGGATTCAACTAAAGTAATAATATCAGGATCAACAGAGAATTCATAATCCTTATCAGTAACACAGATAGGTGAAGTAGCAAAAGTAGGATCGGGTTTCATTCTAGCATTAAGAGACTGCTGCTTCCATTTAGCTAATAATTTTTTAAGATCAGATATATCATTGCAAGCAAGAATTTCCATAGCAGCTTTTTCATTCATAACATAACCCTTAGGAACAACAGGTAAAACATAATCATTGGGGGAACGTTCATCATCACTATCATCAATAGCATCTTCAATATTTTCATTCCCCCTAACTCTAGCAAGTTGTTCATCAAGAAATTCACCTAATGGCAAAGTAGTATCACGCACAGAAGTAGTTTCATCATGCATAGCAGAAGTGGCATCATCAATAACATGCGACATATCATAATTCATAGTAGTAGTAGGTTTAGGTGTCGCAAGCCTACTAATAACGGAAGGAGAATCTAGTGTAGAGCTAGATGGCAGTTCCTTACCTCCCCTCGTAGTTGAGGGCAAAAGCTTGGTCTTAGCGTCTTTCAAGTTCTTCATAGTGATCAACGGATATAAATCCCAAGTGACTCGGAGAATAGAGCTATGCTCCCCGGCAACGGCGCCAGAAATTAGTCTTGATAACCCACAAGTGTAGGGGATCGCAACAGCTTTCGAGGGTGAAGTACAACCCAAATTTATTGATTCGACACAAGGGGAGCCAAAGAATATTCTTGAGTATTAGCAATTGTGTTGTAAATTCAACCACACCTGGATAACTTAGTATCTACAGCAAAGTATTTAGTAGCAAGAGTGGTATGATAGTAATGGTAACAGTAGCAACAGAAAAGGTAAATGTTTTTGGGTTTTTGTAGTAGTTGTAACAGTAGCAACGGAAAAGTAAATAAGCGAAGAACAATATGTGAAAAGCTCGTAGGCAATGGATCAGTGATGGATAATTACGCCCGATGCGATTCCTCATGCAATAGTTATAACATAGGGTGATATAGAACTAGCTCCAATTCATCAATGTAATGTAGGCATGTATTCCGTAAATAGTCATACGTGCTTATGGAAAAGAACTTGCATGACATCTTTTGTCCTACCCTCCCGTGCCAGCGGGGTCCTAGTGGAAACTAAGGGATATTAAGGCCTCCTTTTAATAGAGAACCGGACCAAAGCATTAACACATAGTGAATACATGAACTCCTCAAACTACGGTCATCACCGAGAAGTATCCCGATTATTGTCACTTCGGGGTTGTCGAATCATAACACATAATAGGTGACTATAGACTTGCAAGATAGGATCAAGAACACACATATATTCATGAAACATTATAGGTTCAGATCTGAAATCATGGCACTCGGGCCCTAGTGACAAGCATTAAGCATAGCAAAGTCATAGCAACATCAATCTCGGAACATAGTGGATACTAGGGATCAAACCCTAACAAAACTAACTTGATTACATGGTAAATCTCATCCAACCCATCACCGTCCAGCAAGCCTACGATGGAATTACTCATGCACGGCGGTGAGCATCATGAAATTGGTGATAGAGGATGGTTGATGATGACGACGATGATGAATCCCCCGCTCCGGAGCCCCGAACGGACTCCAGATCGGCCCTCCCGAGAGAGATTAGGGCTTGGCGGCGGCTCCGTGTCGTGAAACGCGATGAAACTTTCTCCTTGATTTTTTTCTCCCCGAGACGGTATATATGGAGTTAGAGTTGAGGTTGGAGGAGGTCCGGGGGGCCCACGAGATAGGAGGGCATAGGGGCGCGCCTTCCTGTCTCGTGGACAGCCCGTGGGCCCCCTGACCTTGATTCTTTTGCCAAAAATTCTTATTAAATCTGAAAAATGCCTCCATGGATTTCCAGGACATTCCGAGAACATTTCTTTTCTACACATAAAAAAATCATGGCAGTTCTGCTGAAAACAGCGTCAGTCCGGGTTAGTTTCATTCAAATCATGCAAGTTAGAGTCCAAAACAAGGGAAAGTGTTTGGAAAAGTAGATACGTTGGAGACGTATCAACTCCCCCAAGCTTAAACCTTTGCTTGTCCTCAAGCAATTCAGTTGACAAACTGAAAGTGATAAAGAAAAACTTTTACAAACTTTGTTTGCTCTTGTTGTTTTAACATGAAAAACCAGCATTCAAGTTTCAGGAAATATTATGAACTAACCATACTCACAATAACACATAGGTCTCACAATTACTCATATCAATAGCATAATCAGCTAGCGAGTCATAATAATAAAACTCGGATGACAACACTTTCTCAAAATAATCATAACATGATATAACAAAATGGTATCTCGCTAGCCATTTCTGAGACCGCAAAACATAAATGCAGAGCACCTTTAAAGATCAAGGACGGACTAAACATTGTAATCCATGGTAAAAGAGATCCAGTCAAGTCATACCCAATATAAACCAATAATAATGAATGCAAATGACAGTGTGCTCTCCAGCGGGTGCTTTTAATAAGAAGGATGATGACTCAACATAAAAGTAAATAGATAGGCCCTTCGCAGAGGGAAGCAGGGATTTGTAGAGGTGCCAAAGCTCGATTTTAAAATAGAGATTGAATACCATTTTGAGCGGCATACTTTCGGTGTCAACGCAACAACTATGAGATGGCTGTATCTTCCATACTACATGCATTATAGGCAGTTCCCAAACAGAATGCTAAAGGTTTATACTCCCCCAACCACCAACAAGCATCAATCCATGGCTTGCTCGAAACAACGAGTGCCTCCAACATACAACTGTTGGGGAACGTTGCAGAAAATAAAATTTTCTACGCTTCACCAAGATCAATCTACGGAGTCATCTAGCAATGAGAGAGATGAGTGCATCTACATACCCTTGTAGATCGTGAGTGGAAGCGTTCAAGAGAACGGGGTTGAGGGAGTCGTACTCATCGTGATCCAAATCACCGAAGATCCTAGTGCTGAATGGACAGCACCTCCGCGTTCAACACACGTACGGTTAGGGAAGACGTCTCCTCCTTCTTGATCCGGCAAGGGAGAAGGAGAGGTTGATGGAGATCCAGCAGCACGACGGCGTGTTGGTGGAAGCAGCGGCGATCTCGGCAGGGCTTCGCCAAGCTCAGCGAGAGGGAGAGGTGGTACGTGGGGAGTAGGAGGCGCCAGGGACTAGGGTGAAGCTCCCATATAGGGGTGGAGGGGGCTGGTTTCTTTCCCTCCAAGTCCATTGGGCATTGGCAAAGGTGGGAGGAAAGTGAAAGTGCAACTATCCCTAGGTGGTTTCGGTAATTCATAACAACATATAGCTCATTGAGCTAATGCTATTCCAAGACATATATTTCAGGAAAGCTCAATGAATGGCATGGCATGGATGATGAAAGTGGATCCCTCAAAATATCAAGGACAAAGGATTGGCTCAAGCTCAAAAGCTCAAGACTCTTCATTTTATATTTCAGTGATCCGAGATCACATTGAGTCTATAGGAAAAGCAAATACTATCAAGGAGGGATGAGGTGTTTCATAATGAGCCTCTTGCTTCATGTGCTTAGTGATATGCTCCAAAACCCTCAACTACTTTCTCACATCCACATATGACCTAAACCTAAAGCCAAAATCGGTCACACCGATTCTTTCTATCCGGCGCCACCGAGTTCAGATGTCATAGCCACTGCCACAAACCCTAGGCAAATCGGTCTCACCGATAGGGATCTCGATCTCACCGAGATGGGATTGTAATCTCTCTGTTTCCCTTCATAACGTTTCGGACTAACCGAAGTGAGCGATCAGTCCCACCGAGATTGCAATGTAAACCCTCTGTTTCCCTTTTGTAACATTTCGGTCTCACCGAAAAGAGCAAATCGTTCCCACCAAGTTTACCTGACCAACTCTCTGGTTAGTTAATTACCAAAATCGGTCCTACCGAGTTTGTGTAATCGGTCTCACCGAGATTACGTTATGCCCTAACCCTAACCGTATCGGTCCCACCGAGTTGCATTTCGGTCCCACTGAAAATCCTAACGGTCACTAGGTTTACTAAATCGGTCTGACCAAGTTTATTGATTCGGTCCCACCGAGATTGGTAAATTGTGTGTAACGGTTAGATTTTGTGTGGAGGCTATATATACCCCTCCAACTCCTCTTCATTCGTGGGGAGAGCCATCAGAACAAACCTACACTTCAAACTTACCAGTTCTGAGAGAGAACCACCTACTCATGTGTTGAGGCCAAGATATTCCATTCCTACCATATGAATCTTGATCTCTAGCCTTCCCCAAGTTGCTTTCCACTCAAATCTTCTTTCCACCAGATTCAAATCCTATGAGAGAGAGTTGAGTGTTGGGGAGACTATCATTTGAAGCACAAGAGCAAGGAGTTTATCATCAACGCACCATTTGTTACTTCTTGGAGAGTTGGTGTCTCCTAGATTGGCTAGGTGTCACTTGGGAGCCTCCGACAAAGATTGTGGAGTTGAACCAAGGAGTTTGTAAGGGCAAGGAGATCGCCTACTTCGTGAAGATCTACCGCTAGTGAGGCAAGTCCTTCATGGGCGACGGCCATGGTGGGATAGACAAGGTTGCTTCTTCGTGGACCCTTCTTGGGTGGAGCCCTCCTTGGACTCGCGCAACCGTTACCCTTCGTGGGTTGAAGTCTCCATCAACGTGGATGTACGATAGCACCACCTATCGGAACCACGCCAAAAACATCCGTGTCTCCAACTGCGTTTGACTCCTCCAAACCCTTCCCTTTACTTTCTTGCAAGTTGCATGATTTAATTTCCGCCGCCTATATACTCTTTGCATGCTTGCTTGATTTGTGTGATGATTGCTTGACTTGTCCAAAGATGCTAAAATCTGTCAAACTCTAAAATTGGGAAAAGGTTAAGTTTTTAATTGGTCAAGTAGTCTAATCACCCCCCCCCCTCTAGACATACTTCAAGGTCCTACAAGTGGTATCAGAGTCTTGGTCTCCATTTGCTTTGATTTCCATAGCTTTTGGTGGTCATAGTCTTGGTTTCACAACCTAGGAGAGTATGGCATCTAGCAAGGGAATTTATCACCATAGAGGTCCTTACTTTGATGGAACTAATTTTGCTAGTTGGAAGCATAAGATGAAAATGCATATTCTTGGACATAACCCCGCCGTTTGGGCTATTATTTGTATTGGCTTGCAAGGTGAATTCTTTGATGGGAGAGAGCCGGACCGTGAAGCTAATGCGTAAGAATTGAAGATGCTGCAATAAAACACTCAAGCTTGTGATATCATCTTCAACGGATTTTGCCCTGAAGAATTCAACAAAATCAGCCGTCTTGAGAATGTAAAGGAAATTTGGGACACTTTGATTGATAGGCATGAAGGTACCGACTTCGTCAAGGAATCCAAGTTGGATGTGCTCCAAAGCCAGCTTGACAAGTTCAAAATGAAGGATGGTGAAGGTGTCGCTGAAATGTACTCTAGGCTTGCTCTTATCACAAATGAGATTGGCAGCTTAGGGAGTGAAGAAATGACCGACAGGTTCATCATCAAGAAGATCCTAAGAGCATTGGATGGAAGATATGATACCGTGTGCACATTGATTCAAATGATGCCCAATTACAAGAATCTCAAGCCAACGGAGGTCATTGGTAGAATTGTTGCTCATGAGATGTCACTCAAGGATAAGGAGGAACTTCACAACAAGTCAAGTGGTGCTTACAAAGCCTCATGTGAAGCCCCCACATCATCAAGTGAGAAACAAACCTTCAATGAAGAATTGAGCTTAATGGTGAAAAATTTCAACAAATTCTACAAGAGTAGAAGCAAAGAAAGAAGCTCTAAGTCAAGGTCCTACAATGACAAAAGATCTTCCAGTCGAGAGCGCAACTTCTACAATTGTGGGAGACCCAGACACTATTCCAATGAGTGTACGACACCCTACAAAAGAAGAGAAGATTCTCCAAAAAGAAGAAGTAGAAGAGAAGAATCACCACCAAGAGAGAGAAGGAGTAGAGATGATCGTTATGAACGAAGACCCTCATGGAGAAGCAAAGATTCGGAAAGGAAAGACAAGTCATCAAAGAGCTACACAAAACGAAGACATCAAGCTCATGTTGGTGAATGGGTATCCGGTTCCGAATCTGAACATCACTCCGAAAGAAGCTATCACTCCGACTCTGAACATACTCAAGATGAAGGTGTTGCCGGTCTAGCACTTGTGTCAACCAACTCCTACGACATATTTGACTCACCAAATGAAGGAATTGGAGGTCCAAAGGTAACACATCCCGAGTATGTTGATTTCAATAGTGATGAAGATGACTTGCTAGGTGATGATGATTTACTTATTGACAACTCTAGTGATGAATACTATGATGAAACGTCAATTAATCATGCTAAACAAGATAAAACGAATGACAATGATAAGGAGAATATTGAGCTTCTAACTAAAGAACTAAACACTCTTAAGTTAGCTCATGAAACTATCTTCGAAAATCATCGAGAACTTTCAAGGGCTCATGAGAAGTTACGCTTTGAAAAGCTCAATCTTGAGCAAGAGCATGAGTTATTAAAGGCAATCAATGGTGATCTTTGCAAGAAAAGTTCTTCTTATATTGCCAAGCGTTTACTCCTATCTACTTACATGCCTCAAGTCATGTCTAGTAACAAGAACAAGAAAGATTCTTCCTCTAGTAGTAACAATAACTATGCTAAATCTAATATTGTTGCTTCTAGTAGTTCTCTTGATTCCACTAATGATTCTCTTAGCCAAGTTACACTTGAGCAAGAAAATATCTTATTGAAGGGAATTATAGAGAAAGGTGTATACAAGAGCCTTGCCGGGAGTAAGCAATTCGAGGAAATTGTATGCAAGCAAGGAAGGCACTGGAAGAATCAAGGTGTTGGTTTGCAACGAAAGTTCAATGCCAATGGAGTTGAGTGGGAAGAAGATCAATACCCCAAGACGAAGTTTGTTCCTCAACAAGAGAAGTATGATCCAACTTCTTTCAAGGGAACACAAGCTCAAGATGATCTTCCACCACAAGACCATAAAGGCAAGGACAAGCTTCAAGAGGAGATTGATGCATTTTAAGAAGCACCTAAGGCCTTGGTCAAGTGGGTTCCCAAGACTACGTCAAGTTCTACTTCATCAAGTACAACTACAACTCCAAGGATTCCCATCAAGATGATGTGGATCCCAAAGAAGAAGAACTAGAGAGTTCTTGAGGGTGACTCCGCCAACATTCTTCACTCATATCTTTATGGCAAGAACAAGTGCAATCAACCTCCACATCTTGCACTAGTTCAAGGAGTCACAAACCCTCATGTTGGTAAGGCAAGGGACAAGGTAACCAAATGATTTCATGGACATCATCTTGTGTGTGCATCACTCTATGTCTATGGATACTCTTGTTTTGTTCCTTGTGGGACTAACCCGTGTAGGTATTGAAAGTGTAACTCACTCCAAAGGATTGCTCCAAAAGATCTACATCAACATTGAGCATCCACATCTTCAACACCTACATGAAGTCATCATCGACAAAACCCAAGGTTAGTTCATCCCTCTAAGGGGGGATCTCACATCTAGGGGGAGCTTAACTCTAAGAATTGAGTCAAAGCAACTCTAATGATGTGAACACATCAATGCATTATGTAAAAGTGGTAACCCCACTTGAGCTTAAACGATGAGTATGACCTATGATCAAATGTTCTCATTTGACTCCTAAGTCAATATACTCATATATAGATGACCTAGTCATCGCCAATTGTTTGATAGATGCTAGAATTGGTTGTGCATGCTTTCCCACATATTTAATTTGTCACTTTATTGTGTGAGCATGTTGGTTGCATATTTTACTCATTCGAGGACATCCACCTGTTGTTTGATTGATTGGTTTCCTTTTCTTTGACCAAGTGGATGGACAAGAATGCCTAAGAACCTTCTCTAGCTATCTATGCTTTTCTCGTCTCAAACTCTATTCATGCTACATCACAAAATTTGATCAAGTCAGATTCGAACCACTCTGTGTGAGGAGCACTTGGAGTCCCCGATTCGTCATAGACTTACACTTCCAAAACTTCTTTGTGATTCTTGGTCTGACCGATTCCTCCATTTCGGTCCCACCGAGATCACTAAGTCGATCTAAGCTTTCCATCTCGGTGCAACCGATATGAACTTTTCGGTCACACCGAGTTGCTGTAACTGTTAACAGTTATGCATCTCGGTGCCACCGAGTTGTTCAACTTGGTCACACCGACAGTGTCGGGCTATATATAGACACGGGCAAAAATTTGGAAATTCCTCCAAACCCCTTCACCCGCGCGTAGCTCGCTCTGCCTACTAGGTCTATGGATCGTCGACTTCGTCGCCAGCCGCCTCCTGTCGCTGGTCTCCGCCGCCGTCAACGGATTTCTTCTCCGTCGTTGCCGTCGTAGCGAGTTCACCGCCGAACTAGGGTATGAACTCGATCACAGTGCTTTCCTCATCTGATTCTCAGCACATTGTGTTCATAATGCATCTTGCCACAATTGAAACACTCCTATCCAGCCAATGTGATCCTTAGAATAGATGTGATTCGAAAATTTAGGGTTAGGTTTCCGCCGAAACCATCTCAGACCCACCGAGTTGAAAAACTCGGTCCCACCGATTTGGCTAACGCCATTACACTAGTAAGTCTCGGTCTGACCAAGAATTACAAATCGGTGTGACTGATTTTAGAAATTTTTGAAACCCTAGCAGTCTCAGTGCCACCGAACTGTGACTCGGTCTGACCGAGATCACTAGTTTAGGTAGGTTCCAAAACTGCTTCGGTATCACCGAGTTTGAAAATCGGTAGATCCGAAATGCTTTTTGTGGAAACTAAAACTAAGTTTTTAAATCATTTTTTTGCAAAAATCTCTGCATTTTGTGATGCTCATCCACTCTGTCTCAACTATAACTATTCACAGGGTCAGCAGTCAGTGATTTGCAGCATGTCAGACCATAGTGACAGTCAGAACAGGGAAGAAGAGCAGATTCACATGAGTGAGGGCACTAGTTCCTCAAGTACTTCAGATGAAGGGAGCAGAAGCACTCCAAGGAACTTGCCCAAAGCAGCCACAAGAGCTAGAAGGAAGAGAACCTCAAACTCAGAGGATGAGGACTATGTGGCAGTAGAAGATGAGGCTACTTCCAAGAAGGTAGTGCTCAAGAAGGTGCTCGGTTCAACTGCAGTAAAGCCAGGCATGAAGATCAAAAGGCCAGTAGGGAGACAGCCAATGTCTAAAGCCAGAGGATCAACTCAAGTACCTGGGATGCCTGAAGAGCCAGCTGTAGAAGGAAAGAAAGGGAAGGAAAGGGTCAAGAAGACCATGGCCAGAGTTGTTGGTCAACCTTCCATGATGGAAGAGGAAGAAGAGGTTGTTGCACTAGCACCAAAGGCACAGAAGCTTATGGGTGATGCAATAAAGTCAGGGGCTGCAACATCAAAGCCCAAAGAAGCACCCAAAGCTGCCCCCAAGCCCAAAATTTCACCAAAGAGAAATACCAGGAGTATACCAGCAGCTGAGAAGAACAAGGCCCCAATGCCTGAGGCTGCTGCTGAGGAAGATGAAGAAGGGCAGGTCCTAAGAAAGCTCAAACCCAAGATTCCAGACCACAATGATGCTCATCCTGTGGCTGAGAACATGAAGATCAGGAAAGACTCAGGGTTGAGGCTATGGAGATTGTCTGATCCATATGCCACCAGGAGAAGGACTGCTGTAGATTACAGGTTCCACACCAAGGAGCAGCAGGACTTCTATGAGACAATCTTGTTGGACAAGAAGCCTATAGTGTGTGATATGAGATGGGTCGACTGGACCTACATAAAGGAAAATGAAGAACACTATCCTGGAGTGCAAGACAATTTCATTGCTTGTGGAGTTGCAGATTTTGTTGGGCAGAAGCTCACCAACTGGAATGATGAACTCATTATGCAATTCTACTCCACAGCACATTTCTATCCAGATGTCAGGATAGTTTGGATGTCTGAAGGAACAAGATATCAGTCAACCATAGAGGAATGGGCAAATCCGATCAATGCCCCAAAAGAGAGTGAAGATGATTTGGATATATATGCCAAGAAGAAGATGGGACACAATTCTATGTCACATATGTACAAAGAGATCCCAGACAGAGCCCTTGAGACTTTCTCATTTGGGTCAGTCCATTTTCTTCTGTCAGGGCTTCCTACGATCAACTGGATCTTAAGGCACACTCTTTTGCCCAAATCAGGTGACCACAACATGATAAGAGGGCATGCAATTAACATGCTTCACATTTTTGATGTGCCCCAAAAATTCAAGGTCATGAGCCTTATGGTAGAAACCATTAAGAGGACTGCAGCAGATCAGAAGAGAAGTTGCGGATATGCCCCATAGATTCAGGAGTTGATTAACTCAAAGATGGGCACAGGAAAGTATCAGTTGGATAAGGAACATTTTCCTCTCTATCCAGACTTTGAGGACAATCAAGTTGTCATGAATGAGAATGATCCATCATCAGTGCAAGCTCAAGAGAAGAAAGAGAAAGCAAGGAAAGAGAAGGCTGCCAAGATGCCAACTCAAGAGGAGGCATCTGAGTATTTCTTGAAGACCAAACAGGAGCAGCTTGGTTACTTGATAGCATCAACACTGAGGATTGAGAAGGGGTTGGCCGCCCTAACTCATGTCAAAGTAACTGAGATTCAGTCAGTTGTGGAGCAGCTGCAGGATGACATGCAGGAGAGGAAGGGCAAGACAACCACAGATGCATTTGCCAGAATGCCTAGAGCTCAGAGGTCAGCTATAGTGCATGTGCCAGACACAAGAGCTACATCATCTGCACCAGCTACTGCTCCTACAGCTCCAGGGCAACCAGCTCCAGCACCAACTCCTCCAGCTCCCTCTACATCAACTGAAGTCTTCGTCCAAGGAGACATCTCTACACCACCAACTAAAGACCAAGCCTGAGAGACGATCTAGCACTATGCATTTTCTATGAACTTTTTGGTAACTTGTTGCCAAAGGTGGAGAAAAATGTATAGATCATAGGCTTCGAGAGAGAGATTTGCTGTTTTTTGTTCTCTCTTGTCTTCTTGGTTTAACTTGTTTGCTTTTGATTGCTTGAGATACTATGCATTACCTGTGAGACATTAATGATCATGTGTTTGATCATAAGCTACACTTATGCTTGATTATATGTTATTATCTTACTTATCCTTATATGATCATTCACTTTGCTTGGTGATGAGTGCATGTATTCAATCTTTATTATTTTGAGCGCTCCACAAAGATGTATGTGACATGGAAGAGTAACCCATGAGCCTAATTCCTTGTGCATTTGCAGTCCAAAGCAAATCTTAAACTATGCACAAATTTAGGGGGAGCTCTTGCTTATCACATACTTCTCAAAGCGACGATGTTTTTCAATCTTACTATCATATGTCTAAGCTTTGATCTATATGTTGTCATCAATTACCAAAAAGGGGGAGATTGAAAGTGCAACTATCCCTACGTGGTTTTGGTAATTCATAACAACATATAGCTCATTGAGCTAATGCTATTCCAAGACATATATTTCAGGAAAGCTCAATGAATGGCATGGCATGGATGATGAAAGTGGATCCCTCAAAATATCAAGGACAAAGGATTGGCTCAAGCTCAAAAGCTCAAGACTCTTCATTTTATATTTCAGTGATCCAAGATCACATTGAGTCTATAGGAAAAGCCAATACTATCAAGGAGGGATGAGGTGTTTCTTAATGAGCCTCTTACTTCATGTGCTTAGTGATATGCTCCAAAACCCTCAACTACTTTCTCACATCCACATATGACCTAAACCTAAAGCCAAAATCGGTCACACCGATTCTTTCTATCCGGCGCACCGAGTTCAGATGTCATAGCCACTGCCACAAACCCTAGGCAAATCGGTCTCACCGATCGGGATCTTGGTCTCGCCGAGATGGGATTGTAATCTCTCTGTTTCCCTTCGTAATGTTTCGGTCTAACCGAAGTGAGCGATCGGTCCCACCGAGATTGCAATATAAACTCTCTGTTTCCCTTCTGTAACATTTCGGTCTCACCGAAAAGAGCAAATCGGTCCCACCGAGTTTACCTGACCAACTCTCTGGTTAGCTAATTACCAAAATCGGTCCTACCGAGTTTGTGTAATCGGTCTCACCGAGATTACGTTATGCCCTAACCCTAACCATATCGGTCCCACCGAGTTGCATTTTGGTCCCACTGAAAATCCTAACGGTCACTAGGTTTACTAAATCGGTCTGACCGAGTTTATTGATTGGGTCCACCGAGATTGGTAAATTGTGTGTAATGGTTAGATTTTGTGTGGAGGCTATATATACCCCTCCACCTCCTATTCATTCGTGGAGAGAGCCATCAGAACAAACCTACACTTCCAACTTACCAGTTCTGAGAGAGAACCACCTACTCATGTGTTGAGGCCAAGATATTCCATTCCTACCATATGAATCTTGATCTCTAGCCTTCCCCAAGTTGCTTTCCACTCAAATCTTCTTTCCACCAGATTCAAATCCTATGAGAGAGAGTTGAGTGTTGGGAGACTATCATTTGAAGCACAAGAGCAAGGAGTTCATCATCAACGCACCATTTGTTACTTCTTGGAGAGTGGTGTCTCCTAGATTGTCTAGGTGTCACTTGGGAGCCTCCGACAAAGATTGTGGAGTTGAACCAAGGAGTTTGTAAGGGCAAGGAGATCGCCTACTTCGTGAAGATCTACCGCTAGTGAGGCAAGTCCTTCGTGGGCGACGACCATGGTGGGATAGACAAGGTTGCTTCTTCGTGGACCCTTCTTGGGTGGAGCCCTCCGTGGACTCGCGCAACCGTTAACCTTCGTGGGTTGAAGTCTCCATCAACGTGGATGTATGATAGCACCACCTATCGGAACCACGCCAAAAACATCCGTGTCTTCAACTGCGTTTGAATCCTCCAAACCCTTCCCTTTACTTTCTTGCAAGTTGCATGCTTTAATTTTCGCTGCCTATATACTCTTTGCATGCTTGCTTGATTTGTGTGATGATTGCTTGACTTGTCCAAAGATGCTAAAATCTGTCAAACTCTAAAATTGGGAAAAGGTTAAGTTTTTAATTG